>NC_057726.1:39723465-39743108 GCF_004010195.1 Chiloscyllium plagiosum
ATTTAGAACATTATAGCGCAGTGCAGGCTCTTCGGCCCTCGATGTTGCGCCAACCTGTCATACCAATCTGAAGCCCATCTAACCTACACTATTCCATGTACATCTGTATGCTTGTCCAATGACGACTTAAACGTACTTAAAGTTGGCGAATCTACGACCGTTGCAAGCAAAGCATTCCCTACCCTTACTACTCTCTGAGTAAAGGAACTATCTCTGACATCTGTCCTATATCTATCACCCGTCAATTTAAAGCTATGCCCCTCGTGCTTGCCGTCGCCATACTTGGAAAAAGGCTCTCCCTGTCCACCCTATCTAAGTGGAAGGCCCCAAGGGATCCTTCCATATCCGCCACAAATTAACCTGCACCTCCACGCACATCATTTACTGCATCCGCTGCACCCGATGTGGCCTCCTCTATATTGGGGAGACAGGCCGCCTACTTGCGGAACGTTTCAGAGAACACCTCTGGGACACCCGGACCAACCAACCCAACCACCCCGTGGCTCAACACTTCAACTCCCCCTCCCACTCCTCCTTGGACTCCTCCATCGCCAGCCCCACCCCCACTCCGGCCTATCACCCTCACCTTATCACCCTCACCTTAACCTCCTTCCACCTATCGCATTTCCAACGCCCCTCCCCTAAGTCCCTCCTCCCTACCTATTATCTTAGCCTGCTTGGCACACTTTCCTCATTCCTGAAGAAGGGCTCATGCCCGAAACGTCAATTCTCCTGTTCCTTGGATGCTGCCTGACCTGCTGTGCTTTTCCAGCAATACATTTCCACCCTATCTAACCCTCTGATTTCCTTATATGTCTCTATTAAGTAACATCTCAACCTTCTTCTCTCCAACAAAAACAGCCTCAAGTTCCTCAGTCTTTCCTCGTAAGACCTTCCCTCCATACCAGGCAACATCCTAGTAAATCTCCTCTGCACCCTTTCCAAAGCTTCCACATGCTTCTTATAATGTACGTTACTAGGACTTCCTTGGCTGGCCCCATTGTCGTCTTCCACTTGCTAGTGTGCATTCTGCTGCCACCCTGACAAGGTGTCTGTCAGTGAGGCAAAGGATGTGACCTGCCAACATCATCCTATTGCCATCACCACGTCCAGTCAACCCTCTGAGCTGTCCTCCTTGGACATAGTGAGTGCTACTTTTCCATGTGATACCCAAGATCTTTGGTAGCCAGTGCTGGCGAAAGACATCCAATTTATATGGAACGCAGATGTTCCATAGACTTTGCAATTAATACTACTATAGACTGATAGGCTCACAGCCTCTAGGCACTGCTGATGTTCGGTTCCCACTTTGTGTGGAACCCCGAAAAGTCCAGCGTAGATGTCTCTGCATTGTCCTGCTCAGTGATGTAGCTTCCTAGGTAGGAGTTGTCCTTGCTATTCTTTCCCTGATGGTGATGTGAAGGCCTTGTTGCCATTTACTTATCATTGTCTTGGTCCTCTTGTAGCTGATGTGTAGACCAACCTTGGCACTGCTACTCTCTAGACTAATGGTCATGGCTTGGAAATGCATGATTCTTCAGCCAGCAAGGCACATCATCTGTGAAATCCATGCCCATCACATAGTGGTTTTGCCATGGAATACCAAAGCCTGCATCCACTCTGAATGAAATGAATAATGAAACAAAAAGGTATGAAAGAGTTTGCAGCCATTCCATCCTCCTATGATGATATTGAAGGATTATCATGCTTATGTTAGTCTTGATGCAGCACCTGGAATTGTACTATTAGGCTTTGAAAATATTATTATACCACTCAGAAACACTATACTGTTTTATAGTGTACCAGCGAGACTATTAAAGGATACAGTCCAGCACCACAAGAACTGCAGTGGTTTAAAAAGGCAGCTCATCATCACCTTCTCAAAGCAATTGTAGGGAGGGAGTCAATAGCCCTAGTCAAAGTTGCCCAAATTCAGTTAAAAAAATAAAAGAAAACATTCTAGGTTCTGACTAATGATCCTCCTAATGGTCTACTGACTACATGATTTATTTCTTGTCTGTTTTTCATAGAAGGTGCCATCTTCAATCTGCAGCTTCAGTTGGAGCCATTTCTGTTGGTGACACTGATACCCTTTTCCTTGGTGGGCAACTTTGGCAGGCAGGCTGCCTGCCTGAATTGGATGGCAATCCCATGGTGACCTCTTAGGAACACAAGAACAGGAAAAGGGCTTTCAGCCTGTTACATCATTTATTACGCTTGTAGCTGATCGAAGACTTCAACATCTTTTACCAATACTATTCTCTAACCCTTTATGCCATAGAAATCTACCAACCTCCACTTTAAACATACTGAACTTCAACAACCCTCTGAAGTAAAAGAGCTTTTCTTAATCTTTGTCCTAAATGGTATCCTTCTTATTTTTAAATTATGCTCTCTCAAGACACACTGCCCATCCCTCGAAGTATTTTATTTCAATGAGAGTACCTCTTATTTTCCAAAACTCTAGACAATACAGGCCAAGTTTGCCCAATCTCTCCTTATTTGACAATCCCACCCTCCTGGGAACAAGTGGATCTTCATTAAACTCCTTCAATGGCAATTTCCTGTGATAAGGACACCATAACTGCGCACAGTACCCTAGGTCTAACCAAGATTCTATACAAACTTGACTGCTCCTGTACTCAAATCCTCCTGCAATAAAGGCTAACACTCCAGACAACACCTGCATCTTAGCCTTTAGGGATTATTCACAAGGACATCCAAATCCCTTTGCAAATCTGCACTTTCCAACCTCTCACCATTTAAGAAATACTCTGCACATTTGTTCTTCATACCAAAGTGTATAACCTCACATTTTTTTCCACATTATATTCCATCTGCCATGTTCTTGACCAATCTGTCCAAATCCTCCTGAAAACATTTTAAGTATTCCTCAACACACATTCCTGTTTAGCTCTGTATCATCTGCAAATTTGGAAATGTTACATTTGGTCCCCATGTCCATATCATTGACATGTATTGTATGTAAATAGCTCGTATCCAAGTACTGATCTTTGTGGTATTTACTCATTATAGTCTGGCAGTCTATTTTCTGCCTGTAGTCAATCTTTAATCCAAGCCAGCACATTACCCCTTGTGCCATGTACTTTAATTTTGCTAACCAACCTCCTGTGGGGAACCTTAAGAAAAACCTTATGAACATCTGAATGTAGTGTGTCCATGAAGCAATTATGTGTGTAACACCCTTTAAAAAAAAATCCAAGTTTATCAAACATGATTTTCCATGAGTAAATCCATGCTGACTATATCCAACCAGATTGCTTTTAGCCATGTCCAATTATCACATCCTTTGTGATAGATTTTTCCTACCACTGATATCGGTTTGCATTTCCCCTCTTCTTTTCCCTTAGCCCTTTCTTACATAGTAGGGTGAGATTTGCAAATTTGTAATCTGCAGGAATTGTTCCCAAATCTATGGAATTTTTGAAGATGATTACCAATGCATCAATTATCTCCATCGCCACCCAACACTCTGTGATTTGGACTGACAAGTCTTGGGGACTTGCCAACGTTCAACCCATTAGTTTCTCCAGCACAGCTTTCTTATGAATGCTAATTTCCTTCAACTCCTCCTCCTCCTTCTGGACCTAAAATTCTGGAGATTTCTTTTATCTTTCTCAGTGTGAATGGACACAAAGTAATCATTTAGCTTCTCTGCCAATTCTGTATTCACCATTAAAAGTTCTTCTGACACAGCTTTTAGTGGACACATGTTCACTGTAGCCAAATATTTCCTTTTTTACTTACCTGGAGAAATGTTTACATTCCATTTTTAAGTTCTTTTCCTAAATCACATTCATATTGTATCCTTCCTTTCTCCATCTCTTTACATTCCTTTGAAGCATTCTGAAAGCTTCACAACAATCAGATTTATTATTGTTTCTGGCCACTTTATAAGTCTTTTCTTTAAATCTTATATATTCCTTCATTTTCTCTGTCAGCCACATTTGACTGACTTTTTTTTAGTTTTAATTGACCACCATTGATAAAATGCTATCTGGGGTGCTGCTAGCTAGCCATTCTGACTCCCTTCCCACAATTGGTCCTAGCAGTGGAATGACATAGGATTTGATAAAAATTCAGTTTAGTAGTCCTGTCCTGAATTCGAAAACCTATGTTGGAAAAGAGGAATGGGCAGCAATGTGGCTCAGTGTTAGCACTGCTGCCTCACAGTGCCAGGGACCCAGGTTCGATTCCAGCCTCAAGCGACTGTCTGTGTGGAGTTTCCACGTTCTCCCAGTGTCTGTGTGGGTTTCCTCTGGGTGCTCCGGTTTCATCCCACAATCCAAAGATGTGCACGTTAGGTGAATTGGCTATGCTAAATTGCCCATAGTGTTCAGAGATTCATAGATTATATGCATTAGCCTGGAGTAAATGTAGAGTAAAAGGGGAATGGGTCTGTCTGGGTTACTCTTCGGAGGGTCGGTGTGAACTTGTTGGGCCGAAGGGCCTGTTTCCATGCTGTAGAGATTCTATGATTCCAATTGAAAAGTTCATTTCAGAACTGAAGCAGGAGCTGGCAATTCAGCCTCCGAAGTTTGCTCCATGATTTAATACAATCATGGCTGGTGCCATCTTGGCCTCAACTGGGATAGTGAAGTCTGGAGTAGTGAATTCCACAGATTCATTACCCTTTGAGAGAAGTAATTCTTCCTCATCTCTGTTTAAAACTGTCCCCCTTTAACGTAAGACTATGTATTATCATTCTAGATTGCACCACAAGGGGTAACATCTGCTCTCCGTCTATTTTGTCAATCTCCTTTGTACTCTTATTTATTTCAATTAGACCTCCTAACTAGCAATTATCAGCCTAACCTACTCAATCTCTTCTCTTAAGACAAAATAAGATTTCTCCAACTGTTTAAAAGTGGTTTTACAAAACCTTGTTATCAAACAACTAGAAGAGAATATTTAGCATTGAAATGATTTCCAACTTGTAATGCAACATTCTTTTTCAAATGAAGGTCAATGGTACTACCATTACTGACTCCCCCACTATCAAAATAGACAATTCCCCTGGACCGGATGGGATTTATCCTAGGATTTTCTGGGAAGCCAGGGAGGAGGTTGCCAAGTCTTTGGTTTTGATCTTTATGTCATCATTGTCCACAGGAATCGTGCCAGAAGACTGGAGGACAGCAAATGTTGTTCCCTTGTTCAAGAAGGGTGTAGAGACAACTCTGGAAATTATAGCCTTACTTCAGTTGTGGGTAAAGTGTTGGAAAGGGTTATAAGAGATAGGATTTATAATCATCTAGAGAGGAATAAGCTGATTAGGGATAGTCAATGTGGTTTTGTGAAGGGTAGGTCATGCCTCACAAACCTTATTGAGTTCTTTGAGAAGGTGATCAAACAGGTGGATGAGGGTAAAGTGGTTGATGTAGTGTATATTGATTTCAGTAAGGCATTTGATAAGGTACCCTACTTTAGGCTATTGCACAAAAAATGGAGGCATGGGATTGAGGGTGATTTAATGGTTTGGATCAGAAGTTGGCTAGCTGAAAGATGACAGAGGGTGGTGGTTGGTGGTAAATATTCATCCTGGAGTTCAGTTACTAGTCAGGTCTGTTTTGCAAGGATCTGTTTTGGGTTTACTGTTGTTTGTCATTTATATAAATGACCTGGATGAGGGTATAGAAGGATGGGTTAGTAAATTTGCGGATGGTACTAAGGTCGGAGGAGTTGTGGATTCTGGCGAAGGATGTTATAGGTTACAGAGAGACATAGATAAGCTGCAGAGCTGGGCTGAAAGGTACAAATGGAGTTTAATGTGGAAAAGTGTGAGGTTATTCACTTTGGAAGGAGTAACAGCAATTTAGAGTACTGGGCGAGTGGCAAGATTCTTAGTAGTGTAGATGAGCAGAGAGATCTCTGTGTCCAGCTACATGGATCCTTGAAAGTTGCCACCCAGGTTGACAGGGTTGTTAAGAAGGCATACAGTGTGTTAGCTTTTGTTGGTAGAGGGATTGAGTTTCGGAACCATAAGATTATATTGCATCTGTACAAAACTCTGGTGCAGCCATATTTGGAGTACTGCATACAGTTCCAGTCACCACATTACAGGAAGGATGTGGAAGCATTGGAAAGGGTGCAGAGGAGATTTACTAGGGTGTTGCCTGGTGTGGAGGGAAGGTCTTACGAGGAAAGGCTGAGGGATTTGAAGCTCTATTCGTTAGAGAAAAGAAGGATAAGAGTTGACTCAATTGAGACATATAATCAGATAGGTTGGACAGTGAGACCCTTTTTCCTCGGATGGCGATGGCTAGTACAGGGGACATAGCTTTAAATTGAGGGGTGATAGATATAGGATAGATGTCAGAGGTAGTTTCTTTACTTGGAGAGTAGTGGAATGTACTGCCTGCAACAGTTGACTCATCAACTTTAAGGGCATTTAAATGGTCATTCGAGAGGCATGTGGACAAGAATGGAATAGTGTAGGTTAGATGGGCTTCAGATTGGTTCCACAGATCGGCACAACATCGTGGGTCAAAGGGCCTGTACTGCACTATAGTGTTCTATGTCCTAAAATTCTGGAGCTTACCGCTGACCAGACACTGAACTGGATCAGCCATATAAATGTTGCAATGACCAGAGCAGGTCAGTGGCTAGGAACTTTGCAGTAAAAGTTCACCTTCTGACTCCCCACTGCTTGTCTACTATCAACATGCTACAAGTCAGAATTCTAAGTGAATATGTCCCACTAACTTTCCTGGAATAAAGGGATTATCCTCTGTGGAAGGTTTGAGATTGGTCTTAGATTTATTGGAATTTAGAAAAATGAGAGGTGACCTTATTAAAGCATGTAAGATTTTGAAGGGCTTGACAAGAGGATGACTGTTCGTTTGGGAAAATCCAAACTTGGGTCCACTATTTAAAAATATGAGGTCTCACATTTAAGATGGAGATGAGGAATTTCTTCTTTCAGAGGGTTGTTAGTATGTGGAATTCTCTTCCGTAAAGAATCGTGGAAATTGGGTTCGTAGGGCTGAATTAGAGGGTTTTTTTGATCAACAAGAGAGACAAGGAGAGTGAGCAGGAAAGTGGAATTAAGGCTGCAACCAGATTAACTGTCAGTTTATTGAATATAGAATTAGGCTTCAGGGATGAAATGACTTGCTCATGTTTCAATTTCTTATGATCTGATCATAGAGCCCTGTGGTTGGGATCTTGACATTGCATTGACTTTTCTGCCAATACAAGGCACTATTGCTGACCTGCAAGTATGGGTAAGCCGGTAATGAGAGTTTGAACTGCAGTCTGGATTTTTGCAGAGACAGAATGCTTAGTTTCTGGAGAGTGTGTTAGGCAGCCAATTTCACAACCATAAGTGTTGGAATCCAGACAAGGCTATTGAAGTGTTGACTATGATTTGAAGTAGAAGATGCAAGCATGAGGGATCATAGAGAGGCAGAGGCCTGGCATTTGGGCACTTCTCCCACTTAAATTCTCTCAGGATATTCATTGTAACACCTCCCACTTAATTCTCTCAGGATATTCAACATAACACAACAAGTGAGCTTCAATCCTTTAATGTGAAATAGAAAACAAGCACAGAGGTGATGAACAGGGACAGTGAAACTGCTTGGAGATCTGCATCATGCATTGGCATGATGGATCTACTTAAGGCTCTGTCTTCAATGGAAGTGTTCTCACAGACAGGTCAAAGTAAGTTGAAGACTATGCCATCTTCCTTAGCTAGCAGGGCTCAGCTGAAACGTGCTTTGTCAAATATTCCATGACATTGATGGCATTCTGAAGAAACCCAAGAAATTTTTATCAGGTTTTCCATCTCCACATGTACATTCGTACATTCACCTTTTCCACCTCCTGTTCCTCCTTTTCCTCAGATGAGACTTTTCATTGCAGGGCCTCTCTGCCTTTGAGCTCAACATGTCCCTGAGAAACCATGTTATGGAGAGTGCATTAGACAACCATAAAACTTAAAGCATCTTACAGGGTGTCACTTGACCAGTCCAGGCGCAAAACCACAGCTGTAGAAGTTTGATTTTTATTGCATGGAGAAAGATGAGATGGCAAAAATGTTGTGCAAATATTTTGAGATTGGCTTTACAGAACAAAACAGAAGTAAAAAAACATAACTAAGTTCATAAGAATAAGAAACTTCAGACAAGAAAATGTAAGTTAAGGGATTAGAAACCCGTGAATTCCAGGATCTGATAGCCTACATCCAAAAGATCTAAAAGAATTGGTTGTAGATATATTGAATGCAGAAATTTTCAAAATTCCATCGACATTGATCCTTGCAGTTTGGAAAATGGCAAATGTAACTCTACGGTTGGAGAAAGAAGCCTGACATCAGCCATTAGGAAAATGCTGAGGGTGCATTTTATGGCCCTTTTTAATGTCAGCAAGGAAAATGGGGCAATTCCAAACAAAGTTCCCAGCCACTATGCTAGTTTGATTCTGCCACATCCACAGCCAGCCATTTTCATTAGGACAAAGAAAGGACTGCTCCACAATTTCAACTGGTCCCTGATTAAGGCTGAAAAAGGCGATCATTAAAAAGTCAGTAATAAGGGTTAATGTGATTTTTGTAGAGGCACACAAACAGTGGGACAGACCAGATGAAGGAGGTGGGTGCAAAGTAAGAAGCGAGTCACGACAGCCCCAGGGTACTAGCTGGGCTGTGTGAATAGAGGGGGACCAGGTGCCATTAGTACCTTGTATGTGATGGGCTGATATTAAGTACTGAGGCATCGAGGATATTGTCACATTGTGGCTTTGTGGAGGCAAGGGCAGAGGACAAGGCAGCTGAGGATAATTTGAGGTCATCTGAACGGAAAGAATGCAGCAGCTGGCAATGGGGACATGTCAGTCAGACTTTGGACAATATGGAGCAACTTTCTGTGCAGGATAGATGAAGTGCTGAACATCACAAGGACAGGAGGAAGGGATGAGGGGCAGAAAGGGCATAGATACCCATGCCCTCAGTATAAGATCAACCTGCAAAGTGGCAGCTATTAGGAAATGGCTAAGAACCAATGCTGGAGGAGAATGCAGCTCTCCAGAAGGTTACTGTACTGTGTAGTTTGCTTCTGGCTCCTACAAATAACACACCACTGATGTCTGTTATGGCTTAATTGGTAGCAGACTTGCTTCTAAGTCACAAGCTTCCAGGTTAACTTTCCAATCCTGGGGTTTTAGCATAAAACTCAATGCTGATTTCAAGTGCCATACTGAGGGAGTGCAGCAATATTAGGGGTGCCTTCTTTGGAAGTGACTTGAAACTGAGGCCTCAGTTGCCGATTCAGGTGGATGTAAAAGATCCCATGGCACTATTTCAAAAACCCAGGAGAAGTATCTTGTCCTGGAAAATAATTGTTCCTCAATAACATTAAAAAACCTCATATCTGGTTGTTAATACATTGCTGTTTTTAGAAACTTTGGAGTGTTCAAGTCAGTTTCTATATCACCATGACTACAATTCAAAAAACATTTTATTGGCTATAAAGCACATTGAGACATGTGCTTGTGAAAAGTGCTATATAAAAATGCAATTGTTTTATCTTTGCATTGCTTCTCACTGGTTGTTGCTTTATTAACTTATCAGGACTGTAAAGCATAGTCACTTTGTGATAGATAGGACCTTCCAAGTACTGTGCACTTACTTTGGCATCGTTGGATTCTCCCAGGTGTGATGCATTATCAGAGGTGCCCACATGTCCACATGACACCCTTTCCACTCTATCAACATTTAGCTGTCTGTGATCACTACCAGAATTTTCTTCATGTATACATTTACTGTCCCATTAGTTACAATGACTCCTTCATCCTCCACTAATCCAGGTTGCTCTTCATTCCAGCTCTCACAGTACCTGTTTAGATATTATAGGGGATGACCTTTGTAGAAGTAGTTACTCACCACAGAACCACAGAGGTGATATAGCCAAGGCTTCCCAATACTCGCATTGAGTAGATCATTGTTCTTTTGGGGTACTAGTGCTTCGATAAGTTTCTTGATACAATGTAATACACTGCTATATAGTTCTTACTTGCTGTAGCAGTCTACTATGTGCTCTCAATAACAGGACCCCTCAGAGAATTGTCAATCTTGAGAACAGTGAGGACATGGATACACTGGCTGGTATTTATAGTTCTTCCCTAGCTACCCTTGAATGGAATTGCTTGCTAGACCATTTCAGACGGCAGTTGCAACTCATCCACATTGAAGTTGGTCTGGAATCACATGTTGGGCAGACTCGGTGAGGATGGCAAATTTTGTTCTCAAAAGGACATTAGTGAGCTAGCTGTGTTCTGCTGACAATTGATAATGGTTCTGTGGTTATTATTAAAATCTTAATCCTTTTTTTTGTATTGAATTCAAATTCCACCATTTGCCATAGCAGAATTTGAACATGTCCCCAGAACTTTAGCTGAGATTCTGGATTAATAGTTTGGTGATAATACCATTAGGCAATCATCTCCCTAAAGGTAACTACTCAAAAAAAAAGAGGAACAAAGTATTGAAGGGAGGAATGAAGAAGAGCCTATGCTAACAAAGATGTAGTGTTCCTACCACACAAGGATGTGGCTGTGCATGGCATCAGGCTTGAAGGTCTCCTCAGGATACCATAATGGTAGGGATGATCTGTTTCAAGAGTAGTTCATCTGAGCTCCTCTGAGCCAGGATTGAGGGCTTGACATGGAACACATTCTGTGCTACCACCTCCATTGAAGACACAGTCTAGCAAATATTCCTGCCATTTGTTCATTTTGGGAGGTTTATGATCACAGTTACCTAATAGAGGCAGTTGACAATTTGAAGTAACTTTCTGATAGTTTATTGAGAGTTAGCATTTTAGGTATGGTGTATTACTTGATTAGGCAAAGAAAAATATAAATGACCCGTAACAGATGAGAATGCTTCACTGATCTCAAAGTAATCCTGTAAAATGAAGGAGTAAAACAATGCAGTCCCACGTCCAGGATATCTTGCAGTCTTTTGTGGTAGTCTTTACTAGCAATGATCATTATTTTCCCTTGGATTGATGTAGTGAATGTCCTAGAAAAGCACAGCAGGTCAGGCAGCATCTGAGGAGTAGGAAAATCGACATTTGTCCGAAATGTCAATTCTCCTGCTCCTCATATGCTACCTGACCCTGCTGTGCTTTTCCAGCACCACACTGTTGACTCTAATCTCCAACATCTGCAGTCTTCACCTTGGCCTAGTGGATGTCCTGGCCTTGCCCCAAGAAAATGGTAGCTTGTCTGCCCGGATCCCCTTCTAACAGCTCTCCCTGTGTTATTTTGGGGCCTGGCCATTTATGTTATGTCAAACACCTGTCCAAACCCTCTTCGCCAATGGCTATGAGCAGCTATTCGTGCTGCCAGGGTGACCTTGGTCCCCCTTGCTCACTTCCATTCAAAACTTAGTTTTCATTCCTTCTAAGAAACAGACATGCTGAAAATACTTGTAGAATATAGAAAGGAGAGCACAGAAATGGGCCCTTCGGCCCATGATGTTCTACCAAACATGATGGTAAATTAAACTAATTCCTTCTGCTGCTCTTGATTCATATCCCTCCATCCCTTGCATATTTCTGTTTTTATCTAAAAGTCCTTTAAATGCCCCTATCATATCTGTCTCCACCACCACCACCCCCGGCAGCGCATTCAAGAATCCTACCACTCTCTGTGTAAAAACCTTGCCCCTCACATCTCCTTTGAACTTCCCCCTGTTACTTTAAATGAATGCCCTGTAGTATTAGACATTTCAACACTTGGAAAAAGATTTTGACTGTCAACCCTACCAATGCATCTCATACTTTTATAGACTTCTATCAAGTCTCCCCTCAGCCTCTGCCACTTGAGAGAAATTAATCCAAGTTTTTACAGCCTCTCCTTATACCTCATACCCTCTAATCCATGCAGCGTCCTGGTAAATGTCTTTTGCACCTTCTCCAAAGCCTCCATGTCCTTTCCATAATTGAATGCTATACTCTAGATATGGCCTAACCAAAGTCTCATAAAGCTGTAACATGACATCTGACTCTTGTACTCAATTCCCTGATCAAAAAAGGCAAACATGTATGACAAGTGAGCGGGCAGCTTACATCAGGTGCCACATTACCTCATATATTCCTGTGTAGCACGAGACCTCATTTCAGTGTATTACAGTAATAACTAGCCTTCTATGAGGTAATACGGCACATGATAAATCTTTTGTTTGAATAGGAAGCTAGTTAATACTGTAACATAGTGAAATGAGGTCTCATGCTACACAAGAAATACCAAATTTAGAATACTAAAAGCACATAGTTTTCAAGGGGCCTCAATTTCCAACACATTGAAGCATATATATTCGTCTGCCAGGCTTGTCATTACCATTGAAGAACACCTCGT
Organism: Chiloscyllium plagiosum; assembly: GCF_004010195.1. NCBI lineage: Eukaryota > Metazoa > Chordata > Chondrichthyes > Orectolobiformes > Hemiscylliidae > Chiloscyllium > Chiloscyllium plagiosum. The sequence continues at coordinate 39,735,850 of NC_057726.1, forward strand.
ACCTTTGTCCTGCCACTGCATGTATGGCTTCAAATGTCCTTATTTACACTGCTCAGAAAGGAAAATAATACACAAAAACAGTAAGAAGACACCACAATGATCTGCTCGGTATTGTGCGTTCCATGGCAGCCTCTGTGTTTGATCAGCCATGTAAGTGAAGGAGTCGGAGGCAGCATGCTGTCTTGTCTCAACTTACAATGGAGATACGTATTATATTTTTTCTCATTGTGCAGGTGTTTGTGGGAGCTCTTCAGGGGCTGCTTTATCTTCTTCATTACAGAGACAGACTTCATCATCAGGGCCCTGCGATGTAGATGCTGCTAATTGTCAGATGGGCCAAATGGGCTGAAGATAGTGATACCCCATGTGAGGTGGCACCCTCATACTCTTCAGTGACATTCCCTGTTCTTGACTGGTGCAAGTGCAGCACAAGTTGTATGGAATCCCCCATACAAACGTGTGCATGTTCTCTATAGATCACTGCATATTTCTTACATGTTCAGTGACATATGATTCTCCCAAAGGTCAGCTGCTCTGTCCATGGATGTGTTCATGTACTCAAAGCCCTGAGCAATAGTAAAATGTCTGAGCTGGATAGATTGCTCCATTCACAGCCCATAACCCTGCACTGCATCAGACAACTCTGATGTAAGAGGACCTTACTCGTTGCCAGTCTAGGTATAACCTCCTTTCCAGTGACATATTTAGGAAGGGTGCATGGGGTGAGTAGCACTATCACTGATATACTTAAGAAAATTCAAGCGTTAGGGGCTGCTATAGCAGACTCCTTTACAGAATCATGAACAGACACAGTCATACTCAACTGGGCACTAATACAGGGTTTCAGGAATCGTATGGTATGATGGTATATTGGTATGATGCCATGAAAGTGTTCTTCTACCTGTTTGAGCCCTCTCTTGGGAATTAAGTGTCTGCTTCTCCTGCACGGATAAAAGAAAACAAGGCACTATGTCTTCTGTGACCATTGACATCATCTCTAATCCATTAGAGGTAGTGTGGCAGGTTTTCAGCAGCTCAATGGCTGAGAAAATCTGAGCATTCAGTAAGTAGCCTGTGCAAACAGTCTTCCTGTGTTCAGGGGCAGCCTACACATTGTGGTTCCTCTGCTTGTACATCTGCTGGAGGATAGTGCTCAAAGACCTGTAATGACGGTTAGAGGTAGCACTTACTTTGCCAGAGAACACCAGGTCACGTTCTGTACTAAATCCAAGATCTTCTGACCACTTGTACTGTTGACATTGACAGTGATGTCTATTAATGCCTTTTGGTCTGGGAGAGTAGCCCTTACTTGTCACTTGAAGGAAGACTACCTCCTTTCTCTCGTTGTGTTCAGCATCACCTCCAGATTTACTTCCAAAAATTGAGGAGCAACCCTGCCCTGGGATCTAGCTCATGAGCTCACCTGAGATGCAGGAGAAATAAAATTTTCTGTGATTCTTTACTATTCACACAGCATGGTGAATTTAAATCTGGCCCTGATGAGTTAACCTTCCTCATTTCCCACCTCCGCAGATGATGATTGCCTGGCAAACCCAAAACAAACACCTTTGTACAAGTTAAATAGTTAACCACATGAAACATGGGGCCCATTTCTGTATGCCCCAAAGATGAGCAAAGGACTAGAAAACAGACACGACTTCTGTTTCCCAGAAGTTCCTATCCAATCCATAAAAGCTACTACCGGTAATAAAAAAGTTATAACAATGCAGTTCAGAAAAGATTCACAAGGATGTTGCCACAGTTGGAGGGTTTGAGCCATCGGGAGAGGCTGAATAGACTGGGGCTGTTTTTCCTGGAAGGTGGGAGGATGAGAGGTGACCTTATAGACATGTGAAAAACCATAAGGAGCATGGGATAGTATAAATAGACAAGGTCGTTTCCCTGGATTGGGGGAGTCCAAAATAGAGGGTACAGGTTTAGAGTGAGAAGGGGAAGGTTTAAAAGGGACCTAAGGGGCAAAATTTTCACGCAAAGGGTGGTGTGTATATGGAATGAGCTGCCAGAGGAAATGGTGGAGACTGGTATTAAATTTAAAAGGCGTATGGATGGGTACATGAATAAGAAAGGTTTAGAAGCATATGGACCAAGTGCTGGCAAATGGGAATAGATTAATTTAGGATATCTGGTCAGCATGGATGAGCTGGACCGAAGGGTCTGTTTCCGTGCTGTACATTTCTACGACTTAAAAAGTCCTGGTATAATCAAACATAGTCACTGTAGTTTTATGAAAGGGAAGTAGTTTTTGACAAATGTATTTGTGTTTTTTGAGAATTAAACAAATAAGGTGGATAAAGGGGTATTGGTAGCTAGAAAATACTTGGATTTTCAAAAGGCAATCCATAAGATATCATACAAAACATAGATACGCAAGATGAACACTCATAGAGTTGGGGACAATAAGTTAGCATGGATAAGGTATTGGTTAACAGACTGAAAGCAGAATCATAGGATTGTAGAAACCCTATAGATTGGGAGCAGGCCATTCAGCCCATTGAGTCCACATTTACCCTCTGAAGAGCATCCCATCCACAGCCCTACCATATCCCTTTAACAGTGCATGATTAATCCACCTAGCCTGAACATCCCAGGACACTGGGCATGGCCAATTCACCTAACCTGCACATCTTTCAACAGTGGGATGAAATCGGAACATCCAGAGGAAACCCACACAGACATGGGACAAGGTGCAAGCTAAACACAGGCTGTTGCCCGAGCTGGAATCGAATCCAGGTCCCTGGCACTGGGAGGCAGCAGTGCTCACCACTGTGTCACCCTACAGAGAAGGGATAAATTGGGCATTTTCAAATGGGGAAGGTTGTAACTAATAGAATCATGCAAGGATCAGTGCTGAGGGTCTCAACCATTTCAAATTTCTGTTAATGAGTTACAGAAGAAGAATGAGAGTAATGTATCCAAGTTTACTGACAATACAATATTAGGTGGGAATGTAAACTTGAATTTTACTCTAGTGATGGAGAGGGATAAGTGTGCACTGCAGGGCAAGACTTATAGCAGGGGGCAGGGAAATTATGATGCGGTGAGGCATGACTTAGGATGCGTGGCTTGGAAAAGTAGGCTTCAAGGCAAGGGCGTATTTGATATGTGGAGCTTGTTCAAGGAGCAACTATTGAGTGTCCTTGATAAGTATGTACCTGTCAGGCAGGGAGGAAAGGGTCGTGTGAGGGAGCCGTGGTTTAATAAGGAATTGGAATCCCTTGTTAAATGGAAGAGGTGGAATCTTCAATGTTTAAATGACCAAGCTTGGCCGTACCTCATTATGAAATTGGGATTGATAAGATTAATTGATACAAAAGTTGCTAGTTCAAGCATGCAATGACAAATTCAATTGAATTTTGAAGGGCAAATAAATGTAAATTTTTAAGTTTCAATCTGAAATAACAGCCATTAGAAACAGTCTGGTTAGTTTTAATTTGTGAAAAAAATTAGAAATATTGTTTCAGAAGAAACTAATGAAACCTGTCAGCCCAGCAACACTGCTGAGTCTGTACCTAAAAGAACTTTGAAGTTTGTCATTGTCAACTTTGAATTTGGAATAATTTTGAAAGAAGGAAAGTCAAGTATAATCTAGTATGCCACATTTGAGAAAAATCTATGCATTTTTTTTGTAAGAAAGAACAAGCAATTAAAATTTGATAACGCTTGCAATTAAACAGTAATGATGTTTGTTTATCATGTGAAACATGCTTCCTTTTGTTGTTTACTTTAGACAGTAAGATTTTCTCCAAAGTTCCTGAATCAGTTATAATGGTAATTATTAGAGGCCACACTTAGAATAAAAGAATAGTGACAGGGAAAAAGTGACAAGCATCAAATGGAAATTAGAGAAGAATCACCTTGTGGGTAGGTAAATGGAATAGTTCCAATGAAATTAAAGTGTATTTAGAATTAAATAATTAACTGTTTCTCTTGAAGATATGTGTGTCCTTGCCTGTGAGTTTTTAAGGGGAACTAAATTGGCTGATTTGGCCACCACCCACTGGAGCAAGCAAGGAAGATACACAGGCACCCACCATCAACCTTCAATCTTTTAAAAGGTTGGCTGAAAGTCAAGAATGCATGGCATGATCTTGGAGTACTGATATAAGTGTGAAAAAGTGATTGTTTTGCCTGAAGTAACAAACATAAGGAAATGCATGGTGGACTCTGGTGCGGCCGCATCTGGAGTATTGTGTGCCGTTTTTGTCGCCATACTATAGGAAGGATGTGGTGGCACTGGAACGGGTGCAGAGGAGGTTTACCATGGTGTTGCCTGGTATGGTAGGAAGATCGTATGAGGAAAGGCTGAGGCACTTGGGGTTGTTTTCATTGGAGAAAAGAAGGTTTAGGGGTGACTTGATAGAGATGTACAAGATGATTAGGGGTTTAGATAGGGTTGACCGTGAGAACCTTTTTCCACGTATGGAGTCAGCTATTACAAGGGGGCATAGTTTTAAATTAAGGGGTGATAGGTATAGGACAGATGTTAGGGATAGATTCTTTACTCAGCGAGTCGTGAGTTTATGGAATGCCCTACCAGTAGCAGTGGTGGACTCTCCCTCTTTATGGGCATTTAAGCGGGCATTGGATAGGCATATGGAGGATAGTGGGCTAGTGTAGGTTAGGTGGGCTTGGATCGGCAACATCGAGGGCCAAAGGGCCTGTACTGCGCTGTATTCTTCTATGTTCTATGTAAGCTATGCAAGTTATATACACCTTTCATTCCAAATGCACAGCCATTCACAAATAATACAAAGGACAGTTTGAAACATGCAATATTGTTGGGAAAATATGTAGTCAGTGAAAAGAAACAGATCTGTTTTATAAGTTCAGACCACAAAAATAGAATAAGCTCTTCTCGTAACCTTCTTGATGCTTTATCAATGGTCGCACACTGTTGGTTGCAAAGCCAGCTATGGTCTTTGCTTCATTGGTTGATTGTTTGCACCTGGTGTTATTCCTTTTCTGTTTTTTTAAAATAATTCTTTCTTTCAGTGTCTCTGAATGTTATTTTTCCTATTACTTTTTCAGACAGTTGGAGAGAGCAACTTTACAGAGAAAGGGAACAGAGAGCTGATGTTGCAGCTCATTCCTAGAGGTTTCAGTTTGTTACACTCACTGGTTAGGGTGCAGCTTAATACAGAACCAATCCGAAGGCTGTCATTATGCTGAGTTTCCCGAACCCATAACAGATGGTGCCAATTTTTCTGGATTCACTGTTCCAGGAAATAACATTGTATTATATGCATCATTTAGCTTGTTTTTTTTTGTTGCAAACAAACTCCGTTAAAGTTTTAGTTTTTTTTAAAGCAGTGTCCATTTTTTCATTTCCAGTCTTTGCATATGTAGCTACATTTTCTTCACTTCCTGTCCTCTACCCAATCTAATCATTGAAGTAGAACCTGGCCCTACCTCAAAACTCTAAGAAATTTCTCCCATCCTCTACGGTAAATCTCTCACATTCAATCTCATTAGTGTGGCCTGCCTTCAACTGCTAACAATAATCTGCTTCTGTCTACTCGGTTGAGCTATTCATAATTTAAATTATGTGGACGCTCACTCTGCAATGTTATTCCATTGAAAATCCAACTATTCAAGTCTTTCATTTCTATTAATTTTTGATAAACAGCATCTTAATAAATCTGCATTTTGGATTGCCAACAAATCAGCCTTATGTATTTAATTTTTTAAACTAGATTGTCTATTTTGTTGAACATAGAGAGGAGGAGGTTTTACATGTAAACGGTCTTCAGGAAACAGTGCAATATCCTGTCTGCTGCAAGACATTAATAAAAGCAGTCTCAAACAATATAAGATGAGGCTGCAGTATAAATTTTTAGAGGGATCACATTTGGTAGCCACGAATATATTATTTAGCTCTGCAAAATAATTTGAATCCAAGGAGAAGGAAGATTATATTCTATGTCAATGATTGATGAGAATGTCATTTGCTTTATGTAAAACCGCTTCAAATGGTACTTGAAAGTACACTCCTTTGTAGTTGACTGAAAAACAAGTGAGAATTGTTTTGAACAGATTTGAACATTTATGTTGTGACTATATATTTTTTAAAAACTGTAGATGAGTTTCAGTGACTAGTCATCACACAGTACATCTGGTAAATTGAAGGGGTGACTTTTATGGTATGCATCAAAACATAGTACAGTCCTGAATGCTAGAATATCATATAAATATTTGTTCCTTAATCCCCTGTAAAACTGTACATACGTAACTCCAAAACCTGCAAAAGTGAACAAAGCATACATCAATACTTCAATTTGTTTCAACTACCATCTTTAATAATATTAATGTCATATGTTACTGATAGTAAAAAGTCCAACCACACAAGTCCTTGTCGTTTTTTGCTTTTAAAAAAAAGTGTAACAGTGCACCTAAAATATAATGAAGATGCATTTTATTTTTAAAACAAAAATCAATTTGAAAAAGGATTTTAGATTAATTTTTAATATCCATTTCAGCCTTTGGATTTCAGATGGCTCCCTGAAATCAAGGTTTACTGTTTTGAGTAATTACTTCATCTGAATATAATTGAATTGACTCAGCCCAGGGACTAATTCTGTTTGTATTTTATACACTTGCTCGCTCAAAGGGTATGAACGATGTTGGTTATGCCTACAGTTATTGCCCAGCCCTAATTGGTCATGAACTGTCTTCCTGAATCACTGCAGTCCATATGATGTAGTTACATCCACACAGCTATTAAGAGACGAGTCCAGATTTTTGAACTAGTGACAGTGAAGGAACTTGTGATTTTTGTGAAGATTTGTAGCTCAGGTTGTAGGTTTGCTCGCTGAGTGGAAGGTTTGTTCTCAGACGTTTTGTCACCATGCTAGGTAACATCATCAGTGATTTTGGATTAGTGGTGCTGGAAGAGCACAGCAGTTCAGGCAGCATTAGAGGAGCAGCAAACTCAACATTTCGGGCAAAAGCCCTTCATCAGGAATAAAGGCAGAGAGCCTGAAGAGTGGAGAGATAAGCTAGAGGAGGGTAGGGGTGGGGAGAAAGTAGCATGGAGTACAATAGGTGAGTGGGGGAGGGGATGAAGGTGATAGGTCAGGGAGGAGGGTGGAGTGGATAGGTGGAAAAGAAGATAGGCAGGTAGGACAAGTCATGGGGACAATGCTGAGCTGGAAGTTTGGAACTCGGGTGAGGCAGGGGAAGGGGAAATGAGGAAGCTGTTGAAGTCCACATTGATGCCCTGGGGTTGAAGTGTTCCGAGG
>NC_057726.1:39744156-39786108 GCF_004010195.1 Chiloscyllium plagiosum
GCCATGGTGGTCAGGCTTGTGGATCTTGGGAAGGGGGTAGAACCGGGCAGTGCGGGGTTCCTGGACTATGAGGTTGGAAGCTGTGGGTGGGAGATCTCCTGAGGTGATGAGGTTCTGTATGGTCTGGGAGATGATGGTTTGGTGATGGGGGGTGGGGTCATGGTCGAGGGGGCAGTAGGAAGAGGTGTCCTTGAGTTGGCGTTTGGCTTCAACGGTGTAGAGGTCAGTGCGCCAGACTACCACTGCGCCCCCTTTATCTGCTGGCTTGATGGTGAGGTTGGGATTGGAGCAGAGGGATTGGAGGGCTGCGCGTTGTGAGGGTGAGAGGTTGGAGTGGGGGAGGGTGGTAGACAGGTTGAGGCAGTTAATGTCCCGGTGGCAGTTGGAAATGAAGAGGTCGAGGGAGGATAATAACATCATCAGTGAGCCTCCTTTGAAGTGCTGGTGTACAGTCCTGCTTTCTGTTTATGTGTCTTAGTGTGTTGTGGTGGGTGATATCACTTCCTGTTCTTTTTCTGAGAGTTTGCTAAATAGGGTCCAAATTGATGTGTTTGTTAATGGAGTTCCGGTTTGAATGCCAGGCCTCTCAGAATTCCTGCGCGTGTCTTTGTTTAGCCTGTCCCAGGATGGATGGATGGTCCCAGTCGAATTGGTGTCCCTTGTTGTCCATGTGTAAGGATACTAGTGATAGTTGGTCATGTCTTTTGGTGACTAGTTGGTGCTCATGCATCCTGGTGGCTATTTTCCTGCCAGTCTGTCCATTGTAATGTTTATTGCAGTCCTTGCAGGGTATTTTGTATATGATGGTCGTTCTGCTGGTTCTAAAGGACCCTGTACCAACAACCAGCAGAACGAGTGTCATACACAAAATACCATGCAAGGACTGCAACAAACATTACATCAAACAGACAGGCAGAAAACTAGCCATCAGGATACATGAGCACCAACTAGCCCCCAAAAGACACGACCAGCTATCACTAGTATCCTTACACACAGTCAAAGAGGGACACCAGTTCGACTGGTACAATGCATGCATCCTGGAAGGCTAAACAAAGACCCGCATGGGCATTCTTAGAGGCCTGGCATTCAAACCGAAACTCCATCAACAAACAGATTTGGTTGGCGCAGATATTTGTACTTTCCCATCGTGGTTGAATGCTGTACACAGAAACATAGATTCAAAATAGGAAGTTTCCTATTTAAGACAGTACAAAGATGTGCAGGTTAGGTGGATTGGTAATGCTATATTGCCCATCGTATCCATGGGAAATGCAGGGTTACAGGGTTGGGGTAGGGGGAGTGGGTCTGGGTGGGATACTCTTCCCAGGGGCAGTGTGGACCCAATGGGCTGAATAGCCTGTTTCCACACTGCAGGGATTCTATGATCCTATGATGAGGATTTTCTTCTGTGAGGATCATTAGTATTTGGAATCCTGAACCCAACAAGCAGTAGAGGCTTAGTAAATGAATATATTCAAGGCTGAATGTGGAAGCTTTTTGATTGGCAAAGGGGTCTAGGGTTATTGAGGGGACAGGCAAGAAAGTGGAGTTAAGGCCACATTAGATCAGCCCTGATCTTATTGACTAACAGAACAGGTTCGTATTATGTATATTTGTATATGTGCACGTAGGTTGTAATAATTATCAATATGTTACTTTATTATAAAACTGCAATTTTGAATTTTGCACAGTTGGACTTAACAACACGAGCTGAACAAGCAAGAATAACAAAGGAAATGTGAAGATCAATTTGAAACCTAAGTTTACCCCAATCACCTGAAGTTTTCTTCAAGAAAAGCTTGACTACTGTGGAGTTTGCATATAAATAAGTTTGTTTTTCATTTTGTTTGGGATATCAATGGATTTTATGATGCATATGTTTAATCAATATCTATTCCTTAACCCTATAGGCTTTGCCATTGTACCAAAGTACTATTATGTACCGGCTGATTTTATTGAATCAGAAAGGACAGCACCTGGCAGCCTAAAGCGTTTTCCTAGTAATTCTGGACATGATGGAAGTCTTTTCTTATGGGGACAGGCTTTGTACATAATTGCAAAGCTGCTTGGTAAGTAAGATAATTCTGTTGGCTCAACAAATTAAATTTGAAACCAGCAACAACATGCTTTTATATAGCTCCTTTAATGTGGAAAAAAACATCCCAAGGTGATTTACAGAAGTATAAGGAAAAGTAACACTGCTAAAGCAGTTGCAGAAATGTTATAAGTGGGGCTACTTAAAGCGATGGACAGTTTTGAACACAAGGATAAAAACCTCCCATCTGAGATGCAGGTTATACAGAACCAACATAGGTCGGCAAGAACAGAAGTGATAATTAAACAAGAATGGGTGCAGCCACTAGAAGTTGACAAAGAGTGGAGGAGTAGAGTTGGGCAGACTATCAGAGTACATAGAACATGGGCCTGTACTGCACTGTAATGTTCTTTCAGCCCTCGATGTTTCGCCGACCTGCCATACCAATCTGAAGCCCATCTAACCTACACTATTCCATGTACGTCCATATGCTTGTCTAATGACGACTTAAATGTACTTAACGTTGGCGAATCTACTACCGTTGCAGGCAAAACATTCCATAGAGGTAAAAACAATGACTGCAGATGCTGGAAACCAGATTCTGGATTAGTGGTGCTGGAAGAGCACAGCAGTTCAGACAGCATCCAAGGAGCTTCGAAATCGACGTTTCGGGCAAAAGCCCTTCATCAGGAATAAAGCTTTCCATTCCCTTACTATTCTCTGAGTAAAGAAACTACCTCTGACATCTGTCCTATATCTATCACCCTGAAAATGTGTTGCTGGAAGAGTACAGCAGGTCAGGCAGCATCCAAGGAACAGGAGAATCGACGTTTCGGGCATAAGCCCTTCTTCAGGAATCATGCCCGAAACGTTGATTCTCCTGTTCCTTGGATGCTGCCTGACCTGCTGTGCTTTTCCAGCAACACATTTTCAGCTCTGATCTCCAGCATCTGCAGTCCTCACTTTCTCCTCCTATATCTATCACCCCTCAATTTAAAGCTATGCCCCTCATGCTCGCCATCACCATACTTGGAAAAAGGTTCTCCCTGTCCACCCTTTATAACCCTCTGATTATCTTATATGTCTCTATTAAGTCATCTCTCAACCTTCTTCTCTCTAATGAAAACAGCCTCAAGTCCCCCAGCCTTTCCTCGTAAGACCCTCTCTCCATACCAGGCAACATCCTAGTAAATCTCCTCTGCACCCTTTCCAAAGCTTCCACGTCCTTCTTATAATGCGGTGACCAGAACTGTACACAATACTCCAAGTGCGGCCACACCAGAGTTTTGTTTAGTAACTAAGTCTAGAAGCAGTAAGATGAGAGGCTAGATAAATTAACAGTTATGTTCCAGTTGAAGTCTGTCATTTTTGTGATGCAGAGGATGTGGATTTGAAAACTTAGCTGATGATAATCCTGATGTTGCAAACATTGTTGCTCAGTCCAAGAGAGTCACTGATAGTGGCATAGGTTTAAATGAGGACTGAAAGCGAAAGTTTTGATTTTTCCAATGTTGAGATGGAAGAACTTGCACCTGATTCAGAACTCTAAGTTGGATAATCTCTGATAAAAGGAGCAGGAGATGGTTTAAGAGGGGTTGTGGAGAGATAGAAAGAGAGTCATCAGCATGCACGTGGAAGATATGCTTCTGAGTAATGTTGCCAAGGGTAAGTAAGTTGGTGAGAAAGGAAAAAAAAGAACAGAGAGAGATCACTGGGGACTGGAAAGAGAAATCATTGCTTATAATGTTCTCACTTCGATCTTCAACTTCAGCGGGAAGTGGAGGTTTGATATTAAAAACAATGCAAGTTCCAAGAGGAGAAAGAAGGATAATGCCACAATTATGTCATCTGTGATTGTAGTGCAATGATTAAGATTGTTGCCATTTTATGAGCTCACACGTTGCATGAAAGCAAGCCTATTGACTGTAAAGCACCTAAAAGTTTATTCCAGCAATTTGTTGAAATTAACTTTCAGCTCTCAATATTTAAACAATTGTTGCAGCAAACATCACAGGTAATGGTCTCTCTGTATTTTCAGGCTCTAACGCATTTGTTTTATATCTCACCTTCCTGAATGCATTCAATTTATACACGAACCAGACAGTTTTACAGTATGCTTTAAACAATTGAAATTGATGCAGGAACTTTGCATCGCTTCATCAAGACAAAATAAGACTTTGTTTTTTGTTCAAGCAAAAGACTGCAGATGTTAGAAACCTGCATTAAACAAGGAAGTTTGAGCTCCTCAACTGTTCAGGCAGTATCTGTGCAGAAATGAAGAGTTATCATTTCAGTTTGATAATGACTTCCATCATTGATTATTTATTTATCAGCGTGAAATAGGAACTTTTTTTTATCCTTCACAAATTTTCTAGACCTGCTGATTGCCTTCAAGATTTTTTAGTATTATTTATTTATAGGTTGGTGCAAAACAGTGTTGACTTATTTGAAGCATTCTGATAATACATGTTAATAACCTAAACCGAGGTGATGCATTGTGATATTTGTAATTAAATGCATTTTAAACCTTTTCAAACTTCTTTTAGTAAAAAAAATGCAAACCACATGCTGAATAGCTTTGTTGTAACATACTTGATCTGTTTTGAAACTGAGAAAGAGGGCAAGATGGCATTGAGTTTAAAACTCTAATCTCTGTTGAATTCACTTATTTCACCAAAGGAAGTAGTACTTTTCAAATAAGTGACATTCTCTGATCCCAGCTATAGATGAGAATTTATCAATCATACTTGCTATTCTTGGTTATTATTTAGTGAAATTATTGGCAAGTGCATGCTTGAATGTCACACAAGGATGATATCAGAATTGGTGATGATCCTCACTTTAGCCAAGTAACTTGTGAATGCTTGTTGTCTGGTCTCAAATTCGTTACCCTTACTTTTGTGATGAAGCTGCTCCTTTAACAAGGTTATGCGGTTCTTGGCTTTTTTTTTCCCAGAGAGGTTGTAAATGACACATACTCCGAAAAGTAGAGAGGTTGAAGCGTTTTAGGGCCAATTTGATAATAGCTAACAGATACTGCCTCAAGCAGAAGGCTTTCAAGCTTTTTTTTAAATGTGCAATGAAAGGGGTGTGGCCGGTTCTCCCAGCTCAGCTTTGCTCTGGTTTAGAGTTTTTTTAAGGCAGTAATGTGGAAAAGCTGCTGGACCCAAAAGCAGATCCGGGCTGGTACACTCTCTCTGACTTCTGTCCTGTAAGAACTTGTTTGATTTCACCTGTTGTGCCAAGGGGTGCTTACGGGGATTGTTGCAAGTATCTAGAACAGCATCATTAAGTTGGGATAGTCTGTTGGGGTTTTGGATTGGATAGATTTTTCGGTATTTTGTTTTCTTTTCTTTGTGTTTCATTCAGTAATCTCATAAATAAATTCTGTTTTGTTTAAAACTAATCGGTTTGACCAGCTGATTCTCTCCTGGAGTACCCACCATACACCTGCTTAAAACAACTAGCAACGTTAGAGTCTGGGCTACCTTCTTGAAATGTGTTGAGGGGGATCTGGCCTGGTCCTAAACACTTTTAACTACAGTAGTTCTATGACTATTGGGTATTTCAATAGATATAACAAATCAATAGATGATTGGATGAGTTTGTATGATATAATATGCTGGCTGAATTTTAATTAACAATCAATTATTTCCTTGTGCCCAATCCACAATAGTGGACGAACTGATAAGCCCGAAGGATCTGGACCCTGCTAGACGATATGTGCCTTCAAAGGATCAGAGAAATATCAGCTTGAGGTATTCTAACCAGGTGAGTATTAAAGACAGTTCAGCCAATATACTTAAATTAATCCAACTGGAAAACTGGAAGAGAAAACAAAGTTTAAAATAGTAAACTTTCAAAAATTCTTGAAAGCAATTCACTGACTTTATACTGTTGCTATTAGGTTTTATAGTTTGGTGAAAAACCATATCAAAGACAGTTGTTAAATTGTATTTAATGTAACTATGAAAAATATTAATAGGAGCTGCTTAAAAATTGACTAGCTATATAATATGATGGTCAGTTGTAGCCAGAGTTTTTGTTATTTCAGATGAGCAATTAATCACATGGGAGAGATGGAGGCCATTTAGCCCATTGTATCTGCACTAACTACTTGAAGGAATATCATCACTTAGAGCCATTTTCCCAACCTGTTCCCATAATTCTGTGTGTTCTTTCTGTATGAATAATAATTACTGCCCTCTTGCATGCCTCAATTGAACTTATCTCTACTACATTTCTAAGTGGTGCATTCCAGGCATGATCAATCACTGTTTGAATTAATTTTTTTCTCAAATCACATTTTCTTCTTGTTCTTGGTCCTTTTACGAATAGGAACAGTACCTCCCTCTCCACTCTGTGCAGACCTCTTATGATGTTGAAAAGTTCAATCAAATCACCTCTTAAGCTACCCTCTCCTGGAAAAACACTCCCAACTTTTCTCATGTCATCCCTGGATCTGTTCACTTCACAATGTATTTACATCCTCCTTTAAATATGGTGCCATTAGCAATACACAATACAACTAAACTGCTCAAATAAATAAATTTGTTTCTGAATGCTTATAGTATGATAATTTCATCATACTGCGATCAAATACTAGTAATTTATGGGATGTCAAAGATATTTATATAATTGTGACTAAATAATGGATGATTTCTCTTGCAAACTGTGGTAAACGTATTAGCAGTCCAACATGATGAGTTAAGACATGCCTTAAAAGTGCCTTTGCAAACTGGGAACTTCATAATAAACAAAATTTGCATTTATTTCACAGCCTGATGTCTTCCTAAACTGCGTTACAGCCAATTAATTTTAGTCACTAATGTAATGTAGGAAATAGTTCACCCAGTTTGTGCACAGTGAGGTCTCTCAAACAACAATGAAACATAGATAAACTGTTTTTGTGATATAGTTAAATAAGATCTTTTGCATCATGAATTATGGGGTTTGTTTTGCATCAACCTGAAAAGGCAAATTTAATGTTTCCTCTGAAAGACAGTACAGTCCAACAGAAGCTCCTTAACGTATGTAATGATGTTAGATCAGATTCTATGTTCAAGTTGCTGGAATGTGTCTTGAATCCAGAATCTTCTAACTCGAGCAAACATTTTACCATTGAGTTGCAGCTATAATTTTCTGAAAGCCCTGTTGGTAGGACAACTTGTACAAGGACTTTTTGATCTGAATATGTAATATTAGCATTCAACTATATTAATGCATAGATGTCTACATTATTTATTTGGAGATATAATGGAGTTTTATGTGCAAGTTACTTTTTGTTACGTGTTCAGTATCATATTTTTCCTAATGCAGCAGTACCAGTCAGTTCTACAAGAGAGTGTCTTGCATAGAGGGATATGCCTATGCTGCCCAATTTCTAGCTGTATCGTACCATAATCCAGACTGAACTGATAGTCGATCCTTACAGGTTGAACTAGATATCAATATCTTCCACATTTGCTACCACATGTGCCTTTCTTGCCTTCCTGAAGCCAAGTCATAAGCCCATGTGCTAAAATGAGATCAGCACAAAATGCAGTTGCATTATAGGGCAAGGACCACATTAAAGATGACTGCAAAGGTCAGAGGCTAGGAATACCGCAGAGATTAACTCAACTTCCTGACACCTCAAAGCCTGTCTCCTATCTACAAGGCTCAAGCGAGAAGTGTGATGGAATACTCCCACTTGCCTGAATGAGTGCACCTCTGACAAAACTCAAGAAGCTTGACACCGTCAAAGACAAAGCAGCCCACTTGATTGGCACCACAACCACAAACATGCACACGCTCCACACCAGTGCTCAGTAGCAGCAGTGTGTACCACCTACAAGGTGCAAAGCAGAAATTCGCCAACTATCTTTAGACAGCACCTTCCAAACAAACAACCATTTTCATCTGGATAGACAAGGGCAACAGATACAGGTGCCACCACCTGCAAGTTACCCTTTAAGTCTGTTACCAGCCTGACTTGGAAATACGAGCTGAAAATGTGTTGCTGGAAAAGCGCAGCAGGTCAGGCAGCATCCAAGGAGCAGGAGAATCGACGTTTCGGGCATGAGCCCTTCTTCAGGATCTCCGATCCACCAACTCCAACCTCATAGTCCCACAACCGCGCACCGCCCGTTTCTACCTTCTACCCAAAATCCACAAACCTGACTGCCCCGGCCGACCCATTGTCTCAGCCTGCTCCTGCCCCACCGAACCCATTTCTGCATACCTTGACACGGTCCTGTCCCCCTTAGTCCAAGAACTCCCCAACTACGTTCGGGACACCACCCACGTCCTCCACCTCCTCCATGATTTTCGCTTCCCCAGCCCCCAACGCCTTATCTTCACCATGGACATCCAGTCCCTGGGTAGTCTAGTTGGACCGAAGGGTCTGATGGCTCTGTGTCACACAGTGGCAGCAGTATGCACCATCGATAAAGTGCACCGTAGCAACTCACCAAGACTTTGGCAGCACCTTCCAAAGCTGTGCCCTCTGAGCAACAGACGCATAGAAACACCATCCCTGACCTGGAAATATATTACTGTTCCATCAGTGTCTCTGGGGCGAAACCCTGGAACTTTATCCCTAACAGCATTGTGGGCGCATCCATCACCACACAGACTGCAGTGGTTCAAGATGGTGGCGTACCATCACTATTGGTAATAAACAATGGCCTGACTGAGAACCACTAACAGTCCTTGGGCACTCCCCCCATTCCCCATGCCAGTCTTCTTACCAACTCAAACTCCCATGCCAATTTCATAGCCACTTATTCTGTATTCGCAATGGATGAACTTCAGGGGCTTCGTGGAGATGAAAAAAAATAAACTTCTGACAACTTAAGGCAGCTATTTCTCACACGCGTATGATATTGAAAAGAATCTTCCATTCACAAAACCTATCTAAAGATTTAAAATCCCATGAAATATTCGATGAGTTATAAAAATAAAATTCTGTTTAAAATCCACATCGGGGGCAGATAATCCTTTAATAGTCACTTTAAACTAACAACCAAAATAATATCAACCCCACACATCCTCACAAAGCTGAACAAGTAGCTTTTGAAATCCAGGCAAGCATTCACAATGACATCAATTATCAGCCCTTGACAAATATCAAAAAGGATTCATCAGAACAGATAGAATTTATTTTTCTAAATACCAGATGACTCGCCAATCAGAGGAGTCCAGCAGGTAATATGAACTTAAAAATGTGTTGCTGGAAAAGCGCAGCAGGTCAGGATAGCTCTGACCTCCAGCATCTGCAGTCCTCACTTTCTCCTACTGTGAATCCTCTTGCAAGGATGCCTTCCTCTACAAGGATCTCAGTGAGTCCCTCTCTCACTGCACCCCCCCAGGTCATCTCCTCTGCAATCTTCTTCACGACCTCTCCGCCCCCACTCCCTCTCCGGACTATCACCCTCACCTTAACCTCCTCCCACCTATTGCATTCCCAACGCCCCTCCCCCAAGTACCTCCTCCCTACCTTTTATCTTAGCCTGCTTGGCACACCCTCCTCATTTCTGAAGAAGGGCTTATGCCCGAAACGTCGATTCTCCTTCTCCTTTGATGCTGCCTGATCTGCTGTGCTTTTCCAGCAACACATTTTTAAGCTCTCATCTCCAGTATTTGCAGTCCTCACTTTCTCCTATGTTTTGACATTTGTCTAGCTTGTTCTTCTACACTCAAGTAACCCTTTAATGGCTCTGTTAATATTTCTGCAAAGAAATGTCACAAAGGAAATTGTATCATTTTAAAAAGATCAGATAATTAAGTTAATATATGCTCCTCAATCCTTTGAGTTGACAAATAAACTTTATAATGGTTGGCAGGAAGACTGGTATGATGATTCAAAGTACTCTGTTTTAAATCTAGGCTAAAAATATTGCAGTGCCTAAAGGAATAATGTAGCTTTCTAGTTCTACCTATCTAAGATTTTGAAAGCCATGCTGAAACTGACGTGCATGAAATATTTAGAATCTTAGAAAAAATGCTGAATGTTTCTGAGTAGCAGATCATTCGAGCAAAAATAAGCTCAATCATTATGAGGTTATTATAAAATTAGATTGTATTATCAGTGTCAGAGTGCAGCCTTGTCTGCAATAAGCTAGAATGAGTTGGACGAATCAGAACTCTTAAATATTACTGGATGAGGTCAGCGATTACAATTAAAGATATCTGAAGAAGAACTCATAGTGCCTTGAGGTTCCCCATTTCTGGTTTTCACAGAGGCAAGGCAAGGGATGACTAAACAATCTGCTTGCTGGAGTGATTTATGTGAGGCTCATGTTCATATTTTAACAGTAATTATGTTTGTCACTTGTGATGGTAAGGATTTGCAGGCCTTGGAAAATCCAGCAGCTGAAAGAAGCTGAAATGCACTGAATCCGTGAGGTGATTGCTTTTACACACTGTTTGTGGATCAAGAGAAACAGGACCGATTTCTGCAGGCCCAACAAGTTGTTCAGTAAACATTGTGCACCCACTGCTGCACATTACAAGCTGTGTGCCTGAACCTCACTGTTGGTCCCCCTGTCCACCATCCCTTTCTCCCAATATGAGCATCATTCGAATCTTGCCCCACCACCTGATCAGATGCCCTTATCAACACCATCAGATCTCCACCACCTAGTATCATCTCTCCACCTTCCACCCACAATCAGTATCCGCAAACCTTTTTGATATCTAACTGCTCCCCTTGGTTGTAGTCATGTGCAGTAGATTTCCTTACCCAATGGCCTCTAGCTTGAAAACCAGTCTGACTGTGCTTGGGCACATCAGAGAAAGATTTAATTGATGTTCTGGATTATGAGGAAATAAACTCGGAAGTACTAACCTAATTGTGCATGATGTAGATATAGGAGATACTGTTCCGATTAAGCAACATCCTTATCAGCATAACCCTCTATCAGAAGAAGATAGAGCACATATGCTCCAAGTTGACATAATCAAAGTGAGTTTTAGTGACTGGAACTCACCCATAGCCAGATGGTATCTAACGGTTATGTGCGGACTATCGCAAAGTCACGCAGTTACAAAGACTGATGCATATCCAATTCCATGGTTGGAGGACTGTGTCAAAAAAGTGGGACAGCAACTTACATTTTTAAGATGGACTTGCTCAGAGGCTAATAGCAAGTACCTCTGTCAGAGAGCAACGGCAATTTTGACTTTTGAAATGCCAAATGGACTATATCAGTTCCAAGTCCTGTCATTTGGTATGAAAAATGCTCCAGGCTCTTTTAAGAGACTGACTAGTAAGGTCTTTGCCAGGGTACCCAATTGTGTGGTGTATATTGATGACCTGGTGATTTTTAGTCACTCATAGAAGGAACATTGACAGCATTTATTGGACTTGTTCGATCGACTTCGGAAGGCAGGCTTGGTGGTAAGCCTAGCTAAAAGTGAATTTGCCAAAGCCCAAATCACCTTCCTGGGCCATATTATTGGATATGGACAAATGGCATCACGAGATGTAAAAACGAAAGTAAAAGGGGAATTTCCCACACAATCGATGAAATATGTTGTACCACAGTTCCTGGAGTTGAGTGGAGGTTGAGTTTGTGCTGAACTTGAGCTGTGTGGCCGCTCCACTCACGAATTGTTAAAAAAGGGCAAGAAGTTTCAGTGGACAGCAGACAGTCAAAAGGAATTTGACAGCCTAAAAACGGTGTTAACTACTGCCCCAGTATTAGCCACACTAGATTACGCGAAGCCTTTCAAGGTGGCTATTGATGCCATTGATGTGGGTCTCGGTGCAGTGCACCTACAGGAGGATGACAAGGGGATTGAAAGACCCATCGGGTATTTTTCCAGGCAGTTGAACGTTCATCAACAGAAATATTCAACAGTGGAGAAAGAGCTTGGTGTTGGCATTACAACATTTCAATGTCTATATTACCAGCAATGCATCTGAAACAATTGTCTACGCTGATCATTACCCATTGACATTTGTGGAAAAATTTAAGGACAAAAATGCCAAACTATTTAGATGGAGTTTGTTGTTGCACCCATTCAATTTGACATTTCTGCATGTGGCAGATTGCAAAAATGTGATTGCCAATGCATTATCGAGACTCAAATAAGATACAGGGGCATTTGGTGGCGGGTGTGTTGCAGCCTAAATTTGCATGTGGTTGTGCATATTTGCATGTGTATAGTTAGTATCGTGTATATGTGTGTTTACACTACTAACCGAGTTTTTGAAGGGTTTTAAAAATGAAGTCATCTTTTGGTATTAATGGTTCTTTTTTTAAGCGGGGAGGTGTCACGAAGCTGGTCCTATTTTTCTAAAAGCTGTTCCTTTTCTCAAGGATACTGTCTCTTTGGTTTTTTTCAAAGGGGTCATAAGCATTTCCTGGTGCCGATTAGACTTGTTTGGTACGGAGATTAAAGGGTATTGAGAGTCCTTTTTGTTTATATGTAAACAGATGAGACTTCAGGCCAAAGTGGTCATATTTTAGAAGTGACCTATATAATGAAAGAGGAATGATCAGTTCTCTAGCTGAGCAGTTCAGTCCAGAATGAGTTAGGAGTTCAACGGTGAGCTGTGTGGAAACAAACTCACTCTCTCATTCTGCCCTTCTAACTTCAACCCATAAGCATTTGTTCCATTTTTTTTACTGTGTTTTAAGAAGTTTTTGGGATTATTGTGTGTAGTCAGAACAGCATAATTAAGTCTAATTTGGATAGAAGGAGATATGTAGGGGTTCTTTATTCAGTTCTTTGTGTTTCATTGTGCAATTTTGTGAATAAACTTTTGTCTGTTTTAAAACCTGTAGTCAACCTCTCTAACTTACTCCAGGTAATTTTCACTGTACACTTACCGAAACAAATTGCAAAGTTATGGTCTGGACTACCTGCTTAAGAATATTTTGAGTGCCAATGCTCTGTTCAAATATTTCCACGGGATCTGGGAATTTAAATTCAGTTAATAAATCTGGAATTAAAAGTCAGTCTTGCTAATGGTGACCTTGAAATTGTTGCCATTGTTTAAAAAGCTCATCTGATTCACTAATGTCCTTTAAGGGAGGGAGTCCTTACCTGGTCTGACCTATATATGATTCCAGAACTACAGCCATGGAGTTGCCTCTTAAATCCCCTCTGAAATGGAATGAGAGCATATTGACCACCCAGCTTTGTCTTCGGCACCAGGAGCAACAATTGCATACCTAACTCTGTCAATATTGTAAAATAGTCTCCTAACAAAATGACCTTACTAACATCTGGGGGCCTGTGCCAAAATTGGGTGAGCTGTCAAGCAGACTAGTCAAATAATAGTCTGACATATTCACACTCAGTAAATTATACCTTGCAGACAATGCCCCAGATAACACTATCATCATCCTTTAGTCTGTCCTCCCGCTGTGAGCAAGCACTTGGCACAGAAATGACAAGAGGGAGGAATGGAGAGAATATGAGCATGAAATCAGGAAGGAGAACATTTTGGGAGCAGTTGAGACTTCCAATATGGCAACTATTGAGTCACTCGTGTTCCCTCAAGAAAGTTGGAACCTTTGGTGATTCTTAAATATCATGCTATTGTTATTAAGCATAATGTGGAATATGACAATTGAGTAAGGTTTTACCCTCATTGTACACAAGTACATTTATAGATTTCAACTCCTTGAAAATATTACTGATGTAGAAGTCAACCTCCTACTTAGGTGAAAGTATAGTCTCAATTACCTTTACTATAGCATAAACAGTATTTGCTGCAGAATTCTCAGCCTCTTTTTGCCACAGTATTTATGTAGCTTCTCTAGTTCAGTTCCTGCTCAGGGAGTTTTGTTTCAGCTGGAGTTTAAAGGGGTGAGGGGTAACTTTATTGAAGTATATATGTCATGAACGGGCTGGACAAGGTGTACATGGAAACTCTGGCAGATGAATCTGAACCTAGGAGGCGATGTTGAAACATTAAGGATTATATTTTTAAGACAGAGATGAGAAAATTTCTCTGTGGGGTGTGCAACTTTGGAACTCTGCCTCAGGTGGTGTAGTCTTTGAATGTTTTTAAGGGGGAGTTAGACCTTTTTTTGTTAGACAAGAAAATCAAAGGTTGTGGTGAGATGGAAACATAGAATTTAAAACAATCAGTTTAGACATGGTCTTATTAAATGGCAGAGTGAGCTCAAGCGGCATAATAGCCTATTTCTGCACTTAATTCAAATTTTCATATACAATGGTAATCCGCAAGATGTTGATAGTGGCAATCTCAGTAAATGCACTGCTGTTGACTATCAAGGGGAACAGATACAGCTGTAGATGAGTACTGCCACAACAAAGTTGAATGACATTGCAATGTTGGACATGAGCAGTTTTAGTGATGGTGCAAGTATGTTGTCAGAAGCTTATTTTGGGAACAGTTAGGACACCAAGGTTTGAACAGATTAGCTTAATCTCAAATTTGTCAGGGAGAAGGATGGAGTCAGTGACTGAGGAGCAGAAATTGGATCAAAACCGAAGACAATGGCTTTGGCCTTTCCAATATTTCAGAAGGAAATTTATGCTTATTCAGTTGGAAGTTTGCAATAGGTTGCAAGGGACACTGGGTCATGAATAGCTTTTTCTGAAGCAAGAAGTGATGACAGATTTAAAGAAGTAAATGACAATACCTGAAGACAGAAAATCATTGACAATCAACTAATGTTACAATATTTAAAAGGCATCTGGTTGGGTATATGATTAGGAAGGGTTTAGAGGGGTATGGGCCAAGTGCTGGCAAATGGGACTAGATTACATTAGGATATCAGGTCGGCATAGATAAGTTGGACAAAGGGTCTGTTTCCGTGCTGTATATCTCTCTGACTCCATAATGTGGGGACAAGGAGTAGAAGCTGAATGGTCAGCAGTTTTGTGGGACGTAAGCAGAGATGAAGACTGCACCCCTTGGAATAAAAAGTCTTACATTTGCATGTATTTCAGCCAGTAATGTTTCATCAAATGTGTTTGTTAAAAAATGGTTTATTGAGGGCTCACCTCTATTACACTGTACAGGTTGATATACTGTCAGCAAAAACACTCTGTTAGTTATCACCATCTGTAGATATTTCTTAATCAACCTGTTCAGCGATGCTACTACACACCTCTGGAGCAGGTGGGACTTGAACCCAGGCCTTCTGGCTCAAAGATGGTACACTATCACTGTGTCATAGCCCATTTTATTAATTGAATTTAAATTCCTCCAGCTGCTGTGCAGGGACTTGAACTGACGCCCCCAGAGAACTAGCCTGCATCTCTGGATGACTACCCCTGTAAGAATAACAGTATATCACCATCTACCTGCGCTAAATTAATTTATCTTCCACCAGCAGTTGTGGTGGAATTTGAACTGATACTCCCAGAGCAATAGTCTGAAACCATCTGCATTGATTTCTGTTTACAATCCAATCTGTCACACGTTGCCCAAATTCATATTTCCTATAGTCTCTAGGGGTGTCTTTGACAAACTTAATTAACTTTTTAAAAAGATTTTTAAAATCTTGCAGGTAGATACTTGAAATCAATTTGTTTTCTCTTGATGGCTATCTGTTCAATCCATCTAATTGTTTTGAGCAGTTTGTGAGAAAAGGTGGAATTTATTTATACTTGGAGTTTCAGCACACGTAGCCTTATAGTCAAGTATTAGGGTAAGGATTAACCATGTGGCTTGGTTTTCAGTGTATCTTCATCTGTCAGAAACTAGGCAAAAGTGATTTTATACTTATGTTTGTCACAGTGAAATATCTTGTCTTGACTGGGAATTTTATTGTTTCCTCATAGAAGATGAAGACTTTTGAGGTGATAACTCATCCTGAATTTACTCTCCTCATTTCCTATTGACTAATTGAAATTCACCACCCACACATCCACCAACTGAAATACAGCTCATTTCTTTTATAAGATCCCTTTAGCAATCTAACAATTTGTCTTTGTCTCATTAGTTTACAGATGATAGTTAGTACACTTACTTCCACAACCCAACAAGGAGCCAAGTCTGCAACAGCTAAGGTTTCCTGCCCTTTCGAAAGTAAATGTAATCAATCTACTGTCTTGCAAGATTGAGAAGCTCTGCTGCTTGGAACAAATTGTTATTGATCTTAGTGATATTATGCTAAGGCAACAGAAGAAAGTCATTATTGGAGATGTTCGTTATTCACAGAACAAATGAGCAAAAATGAGAACTTTGTTAAATTCGGACAGAAGTTCTGGCAGGGTCTTCCCATCTTTCTTAAATGCTATGAGAAAGATGATCTGAAATCTGCATATCTTAATATTCTGTGATGGAGGTCACTGCTGCTACTTCATTTGAATTATAAATTATTTGAGCAGTAGGCATTGGGTTCTGTGTGAAATAAGACATCCTAAGCTACTTTTTGTGACATTAATGTCAAAATCAAGTATGGGAAAGGTGGGAAAACCTTTTAGGTCTAGTAGTTGATTCTACTGAATATAGTTCTCTGATGATTCTTCTCACATAGTGAGTTATATCTGTGTGTATCTCGGGTAGCTATCTATGAAATGTAGTTCAGTAAGACAAAGTCCCCCCTACACACACAGTAAATTTAATATCTTAGAAACAGGTCTAGGCAATAAACAATCAAATGTTGAGTTTTTGGGTATTTGCAGGCGGAGAACGGTCACCAGCATTGAATGTTTCCACATTTCCACATTTTTCTAATTTAAATGCCCTGGAGATGTTCTTGTTTACCAGCAAATTAGGAATAAAAGTATTATGACTGGATAGTGAGAGTTGTGTGGAGCATGCTAATATGCTAGGACATGTTAAGATCAAGAAGGATGTGATGTTGGGTCTCTTGAAAAGCATTAAGGTGGATAAGTCACCAGGGCACAATGGTATCTATTGCATGTTATTGACTGAGGCAATAGAGGACATTGCTGGGACCTTAACCAAGTTCTTTGAATGCTCGCTAGTCACTGGAGAGCTCCCAGAGGACTGGCAAGTATCTAATGTATCTGCTCAAGAAGGGAAATAGGGACAATCCAGGAAACTATAGACAGATAAGCCTCACATTGGTAGTTGGGAAACCTTTGGAGAGGATTCTAAGGGAAAAGGATTTATGCGCATTTGGAAAACAATGGCCTAATTAAAGACAGTAAGCATGGCTTTGTGCAGGGTAGATCATGCCTTCCTAACTTGATTGAATTTTTCAAGGAGGTGACAAAGATGATCGATGAGGGTAGAGCAATGGATTTTAGTAAGGCTTTCAACAAGGTCCTTCATGATAGGCTCATCTAGAAAATTAGGATGCTTGGGATCCACGATGACTTGGCTGCGTGAATTCAGAATTGGGTATTGCAGGTAAAGAAGGCAATAGGTAGTGGTGGAAGGGAGTTTTTCTGGCTGGAGGTCCATGACTAGTGGTGTTCTGCAGGGATCCGTAGTGGAACCTTTGCTGTTTGTGATATATATAAGTAACTTGGATGGAAATGTAAATAAGTGGGTTAGTAAGCTTGCAGATGACACAAAGATTGGTGAAGTTATGGATTATATAGAAGTTTGTAAAAGGATCCAGCAGGATCAGTCCCAATACGAGCAGGTAAAAGGCAGATGGAGTTTTAATCAGAGTAAGTGTGAAGTGCTGCACTTTGGGAGACCAAGTATTAAGGAAAACTATACAATTAAAGACAGGACCTTGATGTAGAGGGATCTTGGGGTTCAAATCCATAGTTCCCTGAAAGTGGCTACACAAGGACATAGGGTGGTAAAAAAGGTGTATGGCATACTTGCCTTCATTAGTCAGGAAATTATGTACAAGAGCCAGGATGTCAAGTTGCAGCTTTATAAGATTTTGGAGAGGCCACACCTAGAGAATTGTGTTCCATTCTGGCTACCACATTACAGAATGGATGTGGAGGCTTTGGAGATGGTACAGAAGTGGTTTATCAAGATGCTGCCTGGATTAGAGGGTATGAACTATAAGGAGAGGCTAGTAAAGCTCTTTTTTTTCTCTCTGGAGCTGCAGAGGCTGAAGGGAGACTTGATAGAAGTCAATAAAATTATGAAATGCATAGATAGAGTTGAAATGTTTAATACTGGGGAGCATGCATTTAAGCTGAGAAGGGGGTAGTTCAGAGGAGGTGTGAGGGGCAATTTCTTTTACACAGAGTGTGGTAGGTGTCTGGAATGAACTGCCAGGGATGGGGGTGAAAGCAGATACCTTAGGGGCCTTTAAAGGATGTTTAGGTAAGCACATGAATATGCAAGGAATGGAGGCATATGGACCAAGAAATGGAAGGATATGGACTAAAGGCAGGCAGGAGGGATTAGTTTAATTTGAGCCAAAACTAATCCCTTCTGCCTGCCCCTGGTCCATATCCCTCCATTCCTTGGTTCATATCCCTCCATTCCTGTGCTATACTGTTCTATGCTGTATGACTGGGATGAGAGGAATGTACTGAAAATCAAAACTGACTACTCCACAAGTTGCACCATTGGTTTTAATATGCTGAATCTTATGTTCCTTTAACTAAGTCTGTTTTGTTGAAGTTTTTGGAGGGATTTCCGCCATGAGGCTTAGCAGGTGTTCTGCCATATCTATATATGCAGACGCACACTGGCATTCTAAAACCACGCAGCTTGTCATGAAAATGTCAGAGAAGGGAGAGAGATGGTACTGCAATTCTCTAATAGGGACCTAGACGTCCTGGTCAAAGGATGTTGCAAAGAAGAGCTTTTCTGTTTGCAGGAGACCAGTGCTAGTTGCCATGACACCAGACCATGGCAGCCCAGTCTGAGGTCAATACCCAGATCAGTGCCATCTCTGCAGTCCCCAGAAATAGCCAGCGGTGCAACAAGCTTTTTCCACTGCATCAGGGTAAGTGTCTCACTCATCTCTGTGCTACCAGCTCCCACCAAGGCTCATGCTCTGCCTTTTTTACTGTTGCCTGAAACACTTTCCCTCATTTGCTCTCTCACCTCCCCTTCCCCACCAACCTTCACCCTCCCACACCACTAATCCTGAATCATGTCTGTGTTTCCACCTCATCTTTCACCTATCTATACCAGCATTAGCAGCCATATGACCCACCCTCATCTCACTTATTCCTTTCTTTTCTCTCATTAGAGGAGATGACAGTCCTTTCAGAGCAGAGAAAGCTGGTACAGGTGGAAGGGGTATTGAACATTAAGTTCCTCACCTCAGACAAGAAGAAAATCCTGGTCTTCGCTCCCTCAGGGATGCCAAGGCATCCATGTCCCATCAATCAAGTTCCATTCTTCATTCCACTCGACTTTTATTTCAATGCTACTGTCCGTCTGCTTCATTGCACGAAACCTCCTAGCACTGTCTGCCATGCCTTCTCTTTTGTGGCTTGTAAGTACTGCCAGCCCATCTTATCACCTCAGTAGCAAAGTAGCCAGACTCCTGAGAAGCCACCTCTTCGCCCTGTGAGGATGCAAGTCCCAAAGCCTCAGGAGAACCACTAACTAGGGTGCATACTCCACCCTCCCATCACCTCAGATACTGACACCTCAGCATGAACATTAGGTTTGGAAAGTGTGCAGGCACAATCTGGTGAGCACCTAAATGCAACAGCTCCACAGGGGCTGAAGAACAAACACTCCAGGCTGCTGAAACTCCGAAAACCGCCGAAGACCAGGCAGCTGCTCAGTCCCAAGCAGAAGAGGACCCAAAAGTGTTGGCAATCAGGGACGTTGTCCACATACACAGGGAGGAGCAGAAACAGTAGACAGGCATGTCGGACACAATCGCCCTCATTGCCCAGGAACTGCAGCAGTGGGACCTCCCCCTTGTTGTCTCTCTCTGATACAGAAATTTGTTTGGTCCAGACACGAGCATTCCTGGGTTTGCCCATCTAAGCCTCCTTGCAGAACTGCAGTCTCTTCTGCTACCTTGATGCACTTTGTATGGTATGATGTGTCTATATAGCACACAAAACGACGATTTTCACTGTATTTCGGTACATATGACAAGACCAAATCAAACTCAAACTCAATCAGGGCGTATACTAGAACGTAATAGTAGGGAAAAAATGACTTATTGAAGGCACTTGAGTGGCAGGGTGACAATGCACTGCGTGTGATTTTGCCCTTTTTTTTATAAAAAGGTTCCTGATTTCACTCTATGTCTGGCTGTTTGACACTCTATGTAATTCCTGAGTGTCATTATAACAGCAAGGGGCATTATTTTACAGCCATATGTGATGTTCCGTGGTTGGAAGATTATACTGAGAGCCTGTTGTATCATCTGGAAGCAAATGAAACAAGGTATATGCAGGGCTATGGTGTTGCTGACACATTAAGCCATCCTCATTCAAAATCCCTCCACATCCCTATTCTTTCACTGTCTCTTTAACCCAAAATGTAGGTGTGAATGATTTGATCAGCAATATCTGTGGCAGTTGTGCAACACAAAGAAAGAAGTAATGCATTACAGTGGCCAAGGAATTGTGACCCCACAGCTCGTTGTTCTGTACAGCGCTTTGGTCTGTGCGGAATGTTATTTTCCTTTGATGGTCCTCCAGCCCATCCCTCACAGGTGGAGTCACTTACCCTACCTGCACCATGTGTTGACAGCCATTTTCTTTCCCATTCTACACTTTGATTTCCAAAGTCTCACGATGTCAAAATCGTCCTGACTGTTCTGTTTTGGTACCATTACCTTGATTAATTGTGATTATCTCTCTACCTTAATTACTTTGTACAGGTTTTGATGACTTTGGTTAGACCCTTGTCATGCAACTCTGATGCCTACTCATGTTATTATAGCCATTTGATTTGTCTCTAGCACCATTTTATGTTTATTA
This sequence comes from Chiloscyllium plagiosum, assembly GCF_004010195.1. Lineage (NCBI taxonomy): Eukaryota > Metazoa > Chordata > Chondrichthyes > Orectolobiformes > Hemiscylliidae > Chiloscyllium > Chiloscyllium plagiosum. The sequence continues at coordinate 39,764,954 of NC_057726.1, forward strand.
TTTGTAATTAGCTCTCTGCCTTAATTAATTGATTCATAGGTCATCTCTTCATTTGTTTTTAATTGTTCATACTTTACTCACTTGTTTGGCACACTTGATCACCTGCAAAGAATTGGTATTCAGCCTGTCAACACTCTATTCACCCTATTTGTACTTATCTTTTGACCTGGAGTTATCTTGCCATTATCTCTCTGCTTATATATTCTGTGCCTGTGTGCCTCCCTCCACATCACCTGATGAAGGAACAGCGCTCCAAAGGCTTGTGATTTTAAATAAACCCGTTGGGCTGTAATCTGGCATCATGTGACTTCTGACTTTGTCCACACCAGTCCAACACCAGCATCTCCACATCACTTTTGATTTCCAGCACAATGGAAGGAAACAATGAACACTCCCCAACTAATGGTCTGCAGTCTCCTACTCATTATGTCAGTGAACCCCCAAACATCCAAATCCCCTTTCTGGTAGCCGTTCCTGCTATCCCAATGGGCTTTGCACCTCCAGCCATGTCCCTGCACCAACTATCCTTCCTCCCTATCCCCTGATGTATAAGGTGCTCATGCCAGGTGTGTCATTCATCCTACCTGCCTCTCTCGCCTGCCCTCTCCTCCCCACCCAGTTTGAAGCCAGGGTGCATGAACCCCTTCCAATCCAGCTTTTCTGTATCTCCCTCTTGCAGATACAATTACCCCCCCCCCCGGTTCATAATGTCATCTCAACTTTCCACAGCCTGTAGTCTCCAGCCTCAAAGAATGACTTACCAAGTCTCCTTCCGAAGCAGTGGCTGCCCTTGTCCTACCTCTTCATCCTCCAATGCCCTACTGCTCCAATTTCTGCAGATGGAGCAGACAGACTGACTATGATCCACCTCCTTGAGCTGCCCAATTGGACAGCTCCAGATGAGAAGTACCTACACTCCTGAATGGTGACTGTACAGTTCCTTGACCATGGTTGACCTACACAACTTCTACAAATTGGCCACAGGACTGACAGGGATCCACTCCCCCCAGCTACAGAGGCACAGATCCTCTCAAGACCATCCCAACAGAACGCCTGACTATTGCCCTTCCCCTGTACTGGTATAGGAGGCTGCACTTGATTTACTGTGCAGGGACTACTGGGTATCTCCAAGGACTTCTATGAGGAATGCATCCCTATGACTTTGAGACATCATTCCCTGCTTGCTGCACATGCAGTGTGTTTACTGCTGGCACATGCTTATAGGTATGAAATTGACAGAACATGCTGCTGTTAAACAAGTTGTCCACCTCTGGATTGAGGACAGCTGACTAGCAAGACAAGATGCCTGATTATGTGACTGCACTAATAGGCACAACAAAACAAGACAAGACAAGGCATAGATGCTGTGTGCATGCTGTTAGGGAGTAAGTGAACTACCCTGTGATTCAGTCTGATCCAAACCATGAGCTGGGCACCTGTCCATGCATACAAAATATTCACATAGCAGCCTTTCAATACTATTTGTCAATGTGCCCTGTATTGCAAATCTGCTCTTCCAGAGCACCCAGTCAGTGTATTGGAGAGGTGCCATGATGGTCATGAGGGATTGCTGAATGCTGGATATCACTGTCCATGGATGAAGGGTATGTGCAGTTGGTGCCCATGGTTCATGCCTTGAGATGTGATTTTGTCCTATACATTATGGAGGCTGTTTGGAGTAAGTAGTGAACTGAATACCCATTTAGGTTTCCAATCAAGTTTTCTCAACATTCAACTTGTTTGGCATGTTTTATAAGGTAGAAAGCAGAATATTAATGAGGCAAGTTGGACCATCAACAAGCAATAATCCCTTTAAATGGCAACTTGCCATTACCTCATGAGTAACCCACCATAATGTTAGTCAAAAGCATAAAAGGTAGAACCAGATGCTCCTGATGTTGATTAGGGCTTCGCTAGAATTCTTGTTTAATTCTGCTACACATTTTGCCATATTGTGTGTTCTTTAGATTCCTATAAGAGTCAGCCCAATGTTTTCATTCAATCGCTAAAATGGCTAATTATTTCACTTTTGGTACTGATATCCAGAGTATCGTAGACTTTCACCAGGTTACTTTATGAACTCGAAAATAATCCATCTATTATAAAACAAACCTAATTCTAAAACCAAGTGGCAAATCTGATTAACAACTAAGTACAGACATTTTTTTTGTATTTTACTTTATTCTTGATTGCGGGCTAATTTGGGGAAAGGATTGTTTTACATCAAAGGACTGGGGAAGGAATTGCTGTGCTTTTAAAATGTAGTTTCTGAAGTTCATTCTAAATCATGTTTACACTGTTGCTTTGCAAGCAATGGGAGAAGGTATACAGTAAATCAATAGGTGTGAGTAAAAGGTGAGATTTTGACAGTCACCAACAGCTAATTGCTTGTGATTAGTTGTGGATGTCAAAGGTCATGACAAGTCTCTGGTTCTTAGGTAGCTGAACAGCTTGTGAGAGTGAATGATATAGTGAGAAGCCCTCATACCTTGCGAATGGGAAGTAGTCTCACTCTTGCTCTCCAATAAAAGAAAGCTAGTTGTTGCTATTCACTAATAAATCAGAACTTGATAATTTGTGAACCACTCACTGTGCTTCTTCTGAAGAAGTGAAAGATCCTGAAGTAAAAGCTCAGAGAATTAAAGACTTCGGAAACAAAAGGAACTCCTCCATTAAAACTGCAGACTGGTGCCATTGAGTTTCCCCAGTACTTTTCTTCCTTGCATCAATAGCGCTTTTTGTTTGCCAGTATTTATCTGTGTGGAAGTGTGAGTGTAGGGGAGGGTTTAGAAGAAGGTTAGAGTTTTAACATGTAGAATTATAGGTCAGCAGTTAGTAATTGTTTACCTGTGTTTAGAATCTAATTATTTGTGAAATAAATTTAATTAAGTACAAAAACCTGTTCTACATTTTCTGTTAACCTGAGCCTTTGGATGTTAACTGGGGACTTCATGTACATTTGTAGCCTGATCTTTAGACCACTATCCCAGTGAGGCATAATATAAGCTATGACCTGGAATTAGAACTATGCTCTCTTTTTAATGTCAAAGCAAACATGTTCACAAAACATAGCCCGGCAAAGATAATGTTTAAAAATGGCAAGAAAAACACACCCTTATTTAACAATAGTCTGAAAAACAAAACTTTGACAAATTCTCTCAGTTCACCAGATTTCTTTTTGGCAATTAGAGACTAGTAGAAGCTCTTCCAAGCTCGAATGGAGATTAGACTGGTTCCACTCTAATAACTATTCAGTTCGGCTTTTCCAGATTTACAAGATAGTCAAAATACTATCATGTGGGAAATTTATCAGATTCTCAAAACTTCAATCAAGGGAGAATTTAAACAGAGACACTTTTCTTTACTGCAAAGCTTTGGAGAGGTTTTGTTTTCTTTCTGAACAGGAATGAAGACCATTAAGGGGTGACTGGAACACCATCAGTACATGACCCATAGTCTCTTCCAATCAGATTTTTCATTAACATAGGGTAGAGAAATGGGTCTGGGTAGGATACTCTTCAGGGGGTTGGTGTGGACTTGTTGGGGCCGGATGGCTTGTTTTCACACTGTAGGGATTCTGTGATTCAAATGGCAATAAACCATCTTGTATCCTCCTAAAGTTCTGTTTGGCTGTATTTCCAAAGCCATTTGATTTATCTGTAACCAATAGCTCACTTTAAACTGTTGACTTCATTCCCTGGTAAAACTCAGTTCAATCAAGACAGTGCACAAGTAGTTCAATATCTTCCAATTTCTCACATTGTCCATAAATATAGATACATAGTTCCAATAAAAATTAAATGTTTGCATATTATTTAGGAAATGTTTTTGTTAAATTCCTATGGTAAAACTTCAGCCAAAAACATTAGGATCTTAAAGACATCCAAGCTAGGGATACAAATGATAAAGTGAACAATTGCAGTTTGACTCTTCATCACTTTCAGTTGGAATGTAGGGAGGAATGACCTGGATTTTGGCCTTGTGTGGCATGTATTTGATGGATGGAATGATATAGATTAAAGAAGCTGAAAAATAAGATGGTACGTCCAGAGCAGTGAGGTTGATGATAAGGACTTATCAAGTGATGAATGATATAATGGAAAGCAAAGAAGTCCCAGATTGGATGGTAAGAAGAGAGAACAGAGCAGGTCATCTTGGAAAATATGATATGTTTATTGTTAGATTGATATTAAATCTGCTGTATTGTGTGGTGAAAGACATTAGTAAAGTAACCACCAATAAAGTAAGAGTTGTCATTGTAAAGCTTTTTCAAATTCCTATTCCCAATTGCTTTTTGATAGGTGGATCAACAAAATCATTTTGCTGGAAGAAACAACTTCTTAATGATATAAAAATAGTTTGTTCTGGGGAAGGGTTTCTAGATCTTAAACGTTAACTCTGATTTCTCTCCACAGATGCTGCCAGACATGCTGAGCTTTTCCAACAATTTCTGTTTTTGTTTCCAATTTACAGCATCCACAGTTCTTTTGGCTTTTTAAAAATAGTTTCTTCTGGTTCCTTGAATAGAAAGCTGTATGAAAAATTGTACACCCTATTGCATTGTCTGCATTGTTATATAATGAAAACTTAGGTATAATTAACACAATGTGGCTAATGACTTGTACCGTATAAGACTGTGTTTTGTCCTTCAATAGTAGGGTTGTAGAAGTGTGTTCTTAGTCTAATGAGTCAAACGTTTAGTTATTCTTCAGAAAAGCACATCTTTACTGCTTCTGAAAAGGCGCTGTGGTGGTGTAGGAGTGCTAGACTAGTCATTCAAAAAACCAACTAAATTATCTGATGACATGAGTTTGAATCCCACCATGGCAGGTAGTGATATTTGAATTCAGTGCAAGTCTGAAAGGAAAACATTAATGGCCATGCAACTATTGATTGTCATAACCCATTTGACTCTTTCTCTTACCTGCTCTGGCCTACATGTAACTCCAGATCCACGGCAATGTGTTTGAGTCTTAACTGCTCTCTGGACAATTAGGGATGGGCAATGAATGCTGGTATAGCCAGTGACACCCACCAACAAAATCAAGTTATTCTGACAAATTGAGTATTATGTACTGTAGCATGGAGGTTCACAGCTCCTGTGTTGTGCTGCTGTACTTTGAATAAATACTGTGTAACAAAGTAATTGACTTACACATAATTGAAACATTTTCTGCGCACAGCAGGTACAGACTCTAAAACTCCAATTCTAATTCAAATAAGCTAAGTTAGTTTAAAAAATTTTAGAAATGCGAAGCATCTGGAATCACCAAAAAACAGAGTTTAAGGTGAACTTAACTAGAACATGGTCTATATACTGGATAAGTCAAGTGGATTTTGGTAAATTTACTGGTTGATATTCCATGGCATTGCACATATGCAGTTGAGACCAAAACTGTATTCAAGTGATGTAAATTTGGAGCAATGGGATATAAATAGCCCCAGATAAAGGAGCTGAGAGAGCAATAAAAATAATACTTATGGGAAAACAGAAAAGGAGGTTGGGATAATCTAAACACGGAAAGAGACAGATACAAACAATATAGGGAATTGATGACTGACCAATGAATATTCTCTACAAGAATAATGTTTTTGTTCAGATTTTTAGCTGACCTTGGCTTTGGTATTGGAGGGGGAATCTTGTATTCTGGCTCCCTCCCTTTTTCTGCACTTTCTTTACTATTGGGGTTGTTAACTGACATTCCAAGATGCTTTCTCCTTCTCCAGTATCTCAGATTTGTTACAATTATGGGTGAGGTATTGTTCCACTGCAGGTGCAGAGCTTCACATCATAATGTAAAGCATGAGTGCTGGAACCCCAAATCTGTTGGTCAAAACTAGTGTTTCAAGTAATGTGACAAAATTAGACATAGAATTTAGGTTTACCCCAGGGTTTTCAATAAAACATGTACCATGAGCATTGTATTTAATATAAAATTAGTTAATCACTTAAAGGCTTTTATATCATTTATTGTGTTTCAAAACCTCTGCAGTGGAATGTGTACAAATGTAAGTTAGTAAAATTTTGGCTGCGGAAGCACATCAACAAATCAGTTTATAATTTTTAAGTCTGTTTCATCAAAATAACATGTTTATTTCCAAAGTATATTTTGCATTTACTGTTGCCACTACATTTCATATTTTGGTACAGATAAGACATGTGCCGCTGTGCGAAAGATGGTGATGAAGAATTACTGTGTGCTACAAAAGGGTGGCTAACAGATTGGTGTTAAATATGCTGGTGGGCAATGCCAGTTGTTTTGCAAGAACATTTTGCTGAATAGATTTCAGAATAAATTATTTATGGTTGCACTAACTGAATGTGCCAGAAGACAGTTAGTTAATTGATGTTTTAAATGTTGATTACATCAAAAGTAATTGATAATCCCAAGAAGCCATATGAAATCTGAAGTTAAAAGCAATGGTTTATATATAAACTTAGGATTTTGATTCTCATCCATAAACATTTTTAAGTGTTTTCTATCCTTTTCTTTGTTTTTTTTAAGTCAACATTGAAGACTAGGCATGATTTCCTTTCTCATAGTTCAGTTACTCCATAGCAGGTGATTTCTTTAATTGGGATGTATATGCGAACAACAGATTCCATCACAAATTCATCAATGTCCAATTTTTTTCTCAATCTCCTGCAAGAAAGCATCTAACCTCTCTATCACCCTTCTTTACAATTGTGCAGTATAATTGGTTTTCAGTTGATAACTCAGCATGTGAGATCAAGTTAGTGTACCTGCAGCCTATTATTCTGTGGCACACTTTGACCAACTGGTTTGGCCCATATATCATCTCTTTCATCTTATAAACCTAGACTAATCTATATGATCTCTATGAAGGCAAATCTGCTCTCATTTTGCTAGATCTAGACAATAATGAGCATAGATTCTCCAGCTATTTTTGGTCACTTATAAAGTTTTTGTTTCTGTTGTGTGGTCCCAAAAGAAGTAAGTGGATAATGTAGGAAAACAATGTATGCATTGATGTGCCATAATATTTTGATTGATCGGTCAACTATGCTGACCAATGAAACATCTCTACATCTATACTTCCTTTAGGTATGTAGTTGATTAGCTAACACTACAAAGAATTTGATATTTTATGATGAATGCATAATTCCCTGTATTTAATACCTTCTGATATACAGTACCTCGATTTTTTTGGCTACCATTTTGATTTTGAACTTCGATCGCAAACTATTTTGTCAATTCAAATAATGCATGTGTTACAAAAAAATCTGTAGTTAATTAGAGAATAATTTTGCAAAAATAAGACACACAACAGAAACCACATTGCACTTATCAAGTGATATCACAAAACAATGAACATACAGCTTGAGGGTCAAAATTTCCTAAAATGGTATAAATGGCAAGTTGCACCAAATTATCCCTAGTCATTACACCAATTTTAGCTAACTTTGCTGTGCGTTTAACGCGTTTGTGCTGGGATATATGAATGACTTCTTCCCCACTGCAAATTCCATTTCCTAATTGCCAACTCCATTACTCTCCCTGGCAATTCTCTGATGCTAAGACAGATTGTTCACAGCCTTGATGAACTTTTAAACATACATTTTCACCATCATGAAGAATGCCTATTTTGACCTCTATAATATGTATGCCACCATCCTTGCCTCTGCTCACCTACTATGGAAATTCTCATGTATGCATTTGTTTCCTCTGGATTTGACTACTTTAACATGCACTTGATGTCCTTCCATGTTTTACCCTCCGTAGCCTTTCTTCTTCTCAGCCTGACTTTACATATTTACTGATGATTCATATGTATTGTTTATTTATCCTGTCTCCTCAAGTGAGAGTGCTATCAAATTCAAATTAACATATTGTAGTGCATTGTAGACCATCATCTGTTGGTGTATGGGCTACTGTCACAGCTAACAAGATCTTTCCTGTGAAGATGACATAACAATATGTTTCTATTTTTGTAACAAAGCTGGTGCACAAGGCAAGCTTCTCTTTTTGGCTGGCAGGTCATCACCAATATTACGATTCTGGAGAACATGTTGCGTGATGTTCTGTGGATCATTAAGGCCCACTACATAAGAGGAGCAATAAAGATTTTGAATGTTTTCATCTTCTGGTGGCTAACTTTGATGAGCGTTTAGGCAAAAGGACCTGTCGAAAAAATCTCTAGGGCACTTGGAACTTTTCCAAAGTCAGATGTGAAAACCAATAGCAACACTGAGACTTGACTTGTGGAGGAGAAGTGCTTTCAGTTGCACTGATCGGTATCATTTTGTAAAAACAATGACTGCAGATGCTGGAAACCATATTCTGGATCAGTGGTGCTGGAAGAACACAGCAATTCAGGCAGCATCCGAGGACAGGCAAAATCGATGTTTCGGGCAAAAGCCCTTCATCAGGAATAAAGGCAGAGAACCTGAAGCGTGGAGAGATAAGCTAGAGGAGGGTGGGAATCCAGAATCCGGTATCATTTTGTGTTTCAGTAAAACCTAGAGTTACGACACCAATAGCAAACCAAACCAAATCAGCCTCTCTATCACTGAATTTGCAAAAAAGTGTAAGTAAAACATCTAATGACCATCAAATTGCTTAATTGTTCCTAACCAAACTTTACAAACATCAGATCTTGGACACAATGCTATAACTTAAAAGAAAAAGATAACGGTCTATTGTTAATAATGCAAATTTAGCAAATTGAGGGTAAATAACAAAGTAATATAATGAATAACCACAATCTATCACATTCATTTTTGATAATAACCCACCACATACACATATACTCGCACACCAATACAGTTGAAGGTAAATCAAAAAAGAAAATAAAAGGATGCAGTTCAAATAAACAGTTTCAAATGATGAATGCCTGGTCTTCATGAAATCCTTGGACAATGAGTTGTTGCATAGACTGTATACCTTTCTTGAATTCTGAAGTCACCAGTTAGTACGAACAATTCCAACAGACTCCTCAGAATATTTACTTATTTTTTACAGTCTGGGATTCTTTTGTCAGAACACTCAACAATTTGATAATTGGAGAGCAAAACAGAACAATCAGCCGAGGAGCTTCCCAAAATCACTCCTCATCTCCCTCAAAAACCCAATCAGAACCGTTTTTTTTCTCTTTCCAATCAACATTTCTGTGGTTGGCTAGTTAGCACCAGACCGTCCTTGATTGACCAATTCAACATCCAACCAGACACCAGTCTTGAGCATAATGGCAGTCAGTGCTGAAAATGTGTTGCTGGAAAAGCGCTGCGCTTTTCCAGCAACACATTTTCAGCTCTGATCTCCAGCATCTGCAGACCTCACTTTCTCCTCTAATGGCAGTCAGTGCCAATTTGGCTACAGTGTTCTTAAGTTAATTTTTTTTTTAGATTCCCTACAGTATGGATACAGGCCATTTGGCCCAACCTGTCCACAGCAACCCTCCAAAGAGTAACCCACCTAGACCCATTTCCCCTTGACTGATGCACCTCACACTATGGGCAATTTAGCATGGTCAATTCACCTGACCTGCACATCCTTGGACTGTGGGAGGAAACCCACGCAGACACAGGGAGAATGTGCAAACTCCACACAGACAGTCACCCAAGGCTGGCATCGAACCTGGGACCCTGGTGCTGTGAGGTTGCAGTGCTAACCACTGAGGCCATGGAAGGAGCCACCGTGCTGCCCCATTATTAAGTTCCATTAGTTCTAGGTCTGTTCCTAACAAATGATACCTAATTTTCTTAGTTGTATTTGCCAAACAGATTTGAAATGCCATTCAATCTGCTGAAGCACACAGTAGATGAATTATAATCCTGTGTGGGTATATAATGTCACACCCTGTACACTATGAAAGTTTGATGTTTTTTGAAACTGCTGCCTGTGCACTGTCTCTCACTAAATGATTTTCACAATTATTTCATGCCTGCTAACCTACATTCTTAACCAATACCTTGATTTTTAAAATCTCATCCATATTTTCACATCTTCCACAGCCTTTTCCCTCCTTATCTCTGTCATCTCTTCCAGCTGCACAACCCTCTAAGATTTCTGAGCTGCTGTAATTTTGGTCTTTTGTGCATTTCAAATTTTAATTGCTACATATTTGGTGGATGTGATATTGGCTACCTACACCATGAGCTTTTGAAATTCCTCCATGAACCTCTCTGCCTGTCTGCCTTGCTTTTCTCATTCACAGTCCTTAAAACCTGCCATGTTAAACAAATTTTTAACCATCTCTCTTAAGTGTCATACTTTGTTGTGTAATGCTTCTTTTAGCTGCATCAGGATAGTTCAGTATTTTAAAGTTGCTATATAAATGCAGTTTGTTGTTGGAGTATAGAAGGAATGTTTTTTTTCTTGTGGAAAGATTAAAAGCATAATTATCACTTAAGGAGAAATTTGAAATTCTAACCATCAGTAAATTTTTGAAATATAGTCTAATCTTTAATTTTACTGTCATCCCATCATTTTGACAAGAATAAAATCCATTGGGCATATAATAATAAAAGTCCAAAATTAAAGGCCACCCTTTTAGGATAAAGGAGGATTTTCTTTCTCTCTGTGGGTTGTGCAATTACGGAATTCTGCCTCAAGAGGAAGAATGCTTGAATATAGATTCTTGTTCAACAAGGGAATCAAAGGTTATCAGGAATAGATAGGAATGTAGAATTTGGCACACTCAGATATGATCTTATTGAATGCCAGAGCAGGCCAACATCTGCTAATTCATGTGTCTGTATAATAATATGTGAGTATTGAGATTTTGAAGCTGCTACCAATTCATACACCTTAAGCAGTTGTCAGCTGAGCACCTTTAACCTTTTCACTAGCACATACCTATATTTAGGTTTGAACAAACTGCACTCTAGACAGCATTTATGTTTATTTTTGCATGCACTGCTTTTCTTTTATTCAAACAACATAATGTTGCAACCTCACAATGTACAGTGACTGGAACAAATGCAATTGAGGAAAGATTAATTAGCAGCCAAAAAGAAGGTGATTATATGGTGCCTAAAATTTGAGTGCCTTTCGAAGTTTGTGTTTTCAGAGCATAGCAAAGAGAACATCTGATTTTGGCATGGTAATAGTACAGCAAAAAAAAAGCCCTCAGGGCTAGCTATAGTTATAGCAATTATGCATGTAATCTGATGTCATGCTACAATAAACCGAATATGAAGATCAGACAAATGTTCAAACATGGCTTTGATCTGCAGTATATAGATAGTTCTACTGTTGTGATGATGTACCATTAGGTGCCAAAACATTATGAGGACTTGGGCCAGAATTTTATGGTCCTCTGTCGGCAGGTTTACAGACAGGGCCCATAAAATTATCATGGCAACCCTCTCACCAATCCCCAAACTGTTTGCAATTTTACTTGGGAAACTACTCCAGTTGAAACCCTTTAGTAGAAAATTATTGATCAATTAAGGGCTTCTTTCTGACCGACCCCAATTTGTGTCTGCCGGATGGAGTTTGGGATCAGTGGGCAACCTAGCAGGAGACTCTGCTGGGGCCTCAGGTGGGAGGGAGAAGAGGCATCTCCTCAAGGTCCCCCTTTCCACTTTGGGCATGGTACCCACTCCCCTCCTGTCCACGGACTGACCGCCAGTCATGAAACTAAGTGAGTTTGCCTTGTCCTGAACACCAAGAAACATTAAGTCTCACTATTGCTGCCACTGGTTCTACTGAGCTTGCAGAACTGCCAGCTAATCAAATTAATTTATCAAAGTAATGTTTCTCAGATTGTTGAGTAGCTGTCGGGCTGCCATGATCAGCGGTAATGTGATCCCTGCAGCATTTTAGCTGGTGGGGTAGGAAATCCACAATCCAAAGAATTCTGCCTTTTAATTTATATAGTATTCTACATATTTATATTTTTGGTGAATGTGGAAAAATGAGAAGGTATTGAACTGGTTGGACACTTTGATTAAATTCTTTTTAAAGGGAGAAGAGTACTCATGGGCATTTTTGAAATGAAGTCAACAGTTTAATATGAACTGCGATCTACCTACAAATCAGAAAGCCAAGTGACTTTGGAAAAACAGCTAAGCAATGGTTTTAGCGATATAAGGAATGGATTTAAGGATATAATTTTTGGAAAACCTTGCTTTGGAAGAGACTATCAGGTTCTGTGCTGATAATTGCCTACCAACCATTCCTGGTTTTCAGATCACTTTTCAAAACTTGGAACTAACTTGGTTTACATGCAAATTGAAGTTAACTTTTTTCTACTTTCTATCCATAAGTGCCGAAGTTTGCTTGAAATATTTTTCATTAGTCTACAGGTGTCAGCAATTCAACTTTGTCAACAAGAAATGCAGTGGACTGTGATAATTCATCAGATTCAGTCTTTTTGTTTTTCAGACTATTTACCAATGTTTTCTTTACCCTTTAAAAAAATCACTTCTGCAGAGTTTTTAATGTTCCTTGTGTTATGTGAGTGTGATTATATTGGGATTAATAAGAGATAAAGTTATTATGTTCTATAAACTTCTAATGATGATGATGAATTCAGCGATGGTAATAGCAATGGGACGTTAAATGGCAATGATTAGATTCTCTGTTGTTGGAGGTAGTATTTTCCTGCCACTGACCCTATCAGTATACCAGCTATCTAATAAAGGGGTCAAGTTGTAGATGCGCAGGAGTATTCAAATACACAGTGCTTGTCGAGTATATGCAATACTGCTGCTGATGCTCACGGTTTGCTAGTTGACATTTTGTTAAGGGCAGAATCAGAATATTAGGGTGTCATGATTTTTAAATTTATTATCAGATTTTTAATTCACTTGTCATGCCATGTGAACTGAAAAAATTATTATTGCTTCCTTTCAAAATGTCTAATCACCGAATGGAAAGTATTCATAAAAATAATAATTTGTGTATTAGCAAAAATAATGTGGCCAGAACATTTCATCTTGCACTTTTGGACAAGTGCAACAATTCCAACAAATCACAATGATTTAGACCATGGCAAATAAGGATACTGATTGGTTGACTTGTTGATTTTTGTTGCTTTCATGAAGAAAAAGGAGGCAATGGCCTGGTGGTATTATCACTAGACTGTCAAATCCAGGTTTGTTATTGAATTCAAATTCCACCCTCTGTCATGGTCAGGATTTGAACCTGGGTTTCCAGAACATTAGCTGAGTTTCTGGATTAAGGGTCTAGTAATGACCATGAAATCATTGTTAATTGTCAGAAAAACCCATCTGGTCACTCCTATTCTGTAGGGAAGGAAACCTGCCACCTGTAATAAACTCCAAAAGAACTGCAGATGCTATAAATCAGAGACAAAAATAGAAATTGTTGGAAAAGCTCAGCAGATCTAGCAGCATCTGTGGATAGAAATCAGAGCTAACATTAACTCTGATTTCTCTCCACAGATGCTGCCAGACCAGCTGAGCTTTTCCAGCAGTTTCTATTTTTTAATCTGATGGTGGATGCTTAACTGAGCTCTGAGCAATTAGGAATAGGGAATAAATGCTGGCCTAGTCCACATCCTGTGACTGAATAAAAAAATGCAATAGGCATCCCAACATCCTGGATCGTTCAAAAAAAGGTTCAAACGTAAGTCTTTTGTTTGCAGAGAACAGATTCCTGGATATTAATGTATGTTGTTTTTTAGAAAGTGTATATGAGTTATGTAGCAGGTTTGGCTGATTATTTTAAATAGATTGTTTGTGTAGTTACTAGCACACCAAGAATTATGTAAGTGCTCCACTTAAGACCTAGTAAACATCTAGGTTCTGGATTAGTGGGGCTGGAAGAGCACAGAAGTTCAGGCAGCATCCGAGGAGCAGTAAAATCGACTGCTTTTGCCCGAAACGTTGATTTTACTGCTCCTCGATGTTGCCTGAACTGCTGTGCTCTTCCAGCACCACTAATCCAGAATCTGGTTTCCAGCATCTGCAGTCATTGTTTTTACCTTGCAAACATCTAGTCTAGCTCAAATTACATCACAAAGAAACAAAGGAGCTAAAATTTTGAACAACAGATTAAAGAATTGTTTTTATGCTGCTGCTATCTGGTGTCTACACAAGAGGTTTTTGCCAATAACTGCATGCTCCTTCAATCCAAAAAGATGTTTTGCTTACCACACAATTGACCAGTATCCTCTATAAATTTCAATGTCATTGTAACACCAGATTTGACGGCCCTTTGCCATTGTGATTAGCCAATCAAAACAAATAGCATGTTCCTTCAGTTATTCACAGGTTGCAGTCATCCAGCCCATGTATACAAATGTGAGATAAGACATCTACTGTTAGATACAATTCTCTGATTGGGAAACATTTGCCACACAGCCATTTCTAACGCTCATAACTTTCTACCTTCTCTCTTCACAAGATAAGAGAGAAAGCAACCTCAGATAGAGGCATATATCCAAAGGGGAAAGGGAATGGTCCTCCAATGACAGGCTTTTTAATATTCACTGGCATGTTTACCAGGTTTACTGGGAAATCGGCCTGTTTCAGGAGGCTGCAGATTCTTGCAATAACTTTCCTTGAAACTCTGAGCCACTTGATATGTTGACCTTTACATACATTGAGAGAGTCGATCGTCCGCCAATGGTTCCTCTGTTGTGGCCTACCTCCTTGGAGCTGGATCACTGTAACTGTCTTCTGCTCTGTCGAGCAGTATTGAGGTGAGGTGAAGATATCTGGTGTTGCTACTGATGTGATTTGTATCATTATTGTTGCTCCTGTACCTCTCTTGCAGAGGTGCATTAGGTTTATTGTCACATGTACTCATGTGAGCACAGTGAGAAATTTACAGGTCACCACTTAAGGAGACATCTTAGGCACAAAAGTACCTAGGTACAGAATTTTGGTACAAAGCAGAAAAATAATGAAAACAAAGTTTAAAAAGTTAAACATTACAGTCCTTCTTACTAAAAAAAAGTAGAAAAACAAAGAAACATAGTTAACAATTCAGCATTGCTGTCAATAAGCACCAAGCCGATGCTGGGCTTGCATTCATCACAGGGGCTTGACCTTGCCCCCACTGCCACGCTGGAGCAAGATAGACCTGCGTCATCTTTTGCTACACTATGATAAAAGGCTAGTAGTAGTGAAGAGAAGATGAATGAACTGACTTCCAAGAATTGGCAAACATTTGTTAAGCACAGACTGCACTCTGAGAAAGAGTGATGTGGTTAGTAGCCTCTCATCTGGCCATGGTCACAACCTTAGAGTTCCATTACTGAAAAGCTTCTAAGAATGTAAGAAATAGGAGCAAGAGGAGGCCATTTATCACTTCAAATTTGCTTTGCAATGAAGTAAGATCATGGTTGATCTTCTACCTCCCTTCCATCTTCCCATGTTTATATGCATATTCATTAATTCCCAAAAATCAATCAACCTGTGATTGAATTTACTCACCAAGTGAATCTCAACAGTTCTCTGCAGAAGCAAATTTCAAAGATTGATAATCTTTTTAATTAAATGGATTCTGTTAATTTTAGTTTTAAATGGCCTAACCCTTGTTATGGCACTATTGACCCCATGTTTTAGATACCTCAACCAGGAAAACAATTTCTCAGTGGGGTGGCATGGTGGCTCAGTGGTTAGCACTGCTGCCTCACAGCACCAGGGTCCCAGGTTCCATTAAAGCCTCGGGTGACTGTATGTGTGGAGTTTGCATGTTCTCCCCGTGTCTGCATGGGTTTCCTCCCACAGTCCAAAGATGTGTAGGTCAGGTGAATTGGCCATGCTAAATTGCCTATAGTGTTTAGTGCATTAGTCAAGGAGAAATGGGTCTGGGTGGGTTACTCTTCGGAAGGTCGATGTAGATTGGTTGTGCTGAAGGGCCTGTTTCCATACTGTAGGAAATCTAATCTAATCTAATCTAAAATCTGCTAAGATTTTTTTTTGAGTGATACCTCGCATTCTAAATCTGGGGAATAGCCTTTCATCCCAGAAATTCATGTAATGAACTTCTGCGACACACCTTCAAGGGCAAGTATGATCTTTTTTAGATAAGGAAATTAAAACTGCACACATTACTCCAGGTGTATCCTCACCAATGCAGTGTACAACTGTAGTCAAACATCTTTACACTCCTACTCTAATCCCTTTGCAACAAATGCGTGCATGCCATTTAACTTCTTTATTATAGTATGTGCCTGAAATTCGAAAATGACAGTTTAGTTATTGAATCTGACTATATACAGTATATATTTGAATTGGTTATTGCTTTATTTATCTTATTAATAAAATTTGCAGTATGGTCTAAACATAGTAATTTGGTCAAGTTTTCTTCATTCAAAAGAAAACTTGATTGAATATCTGTTTCAGCTTAGGGTTAAGAAAAGTGATGGCTTCTGATGGAGCTGATAAAATCGACTGATAGAAACACATTTTCTCATTGATCATTGCCCTTCCTTATTATTGAGTTGCCTGGAGACAACACAGTGATGCAATTTTTAATTGCCTAGTTACCCAAATTGGACATTAATTTTGTACTGGAGATTTGGAAATCGCCATCAGCATTTACATTTCTTACTCAGGTAGCTTTAGGATTTTAGGGCCCTTCAGTGAGCTTCGTCACAGATGTGCACATGTAGTTTCTGCTTTTATTCGTCATTTTAATAAGGTAATAAATTCTTCGAATGCTACTCAAAATTATGAGGAGAATAGATAAGGTGAATGGCAGATGTCTTCTCCCTTGGGTGGGAGATTTCAAGACTAGGGGAATATTTTTAAGGTTGGAGCAGAAAGATTTTAAAAAGACACAAGGGACAACTTTTTTACACAGAATGGTTTGTGTATGGAATTAACTTCAAGAGGAAGTGGTGGAGCGGGTACATTTACAACAATTAAAATACATTTCAATAAATACGTGAATAAGAAATGTTGGAACGGATATGGGCCAAGCACAGGCAGGTGGAATTAATTTAGTTTGGGATTATGTTTGGCATGGACTGGTTGGACCGAAGGGTTGCTTTCAATGCTCTATGACTTTGTGATTATGGCTCTACTCAATAAGTTACTTGAGGAAATCCTTTGCATTGACAGCTACTTCCTAAAGTTCTGTCCCAGGTTTTACCGTTCATTTCATAGCTTTTAAACAAAATGCAAATATTGTGACATTAATAGTTGTGACTTAAAAAATTTGTTTTTCTAGCAACTAACTGGTTTGGGTTGGATGGTGGAACTATAAGTAAAAATGCTATAGAATGTTGTTGAATTGCTTTTGTGGATCAAGGATAAATGTGCATAACATTTCCTCAAGCAATAGGTGACATTGAATTATAGGGTAGATTTGGAATATGTGTGCCGATTGCTGTCTTATGATTTATGCTCAAGCAAATACTTACTGAAATGACTGCTAGCACACTTTAGGTGGCCAGTATGCCATAAATGATTCTCAGAAGAAGCCTGGAAGAAATGAGTATCCATGTCTATGATGGGAAGGTAGTCCCCTTTTGTTTTGAGCAGGGGTCTCACACAGTCTACTAACAACTTGTCAAATAATTCCCTAAAGACTGGCACAGGCATGATAAATACAGGTCTTACTGTTGCTTTGGGTTTTCCCATAATCTGGCAGATGTGGATAGTTCTGCAAACATTACTACATCCTTGTGGAGCTGGGGCTAATAAAAATGCTGGCTGATGCAGTCTTGGTTTTCTCATGTACTGATGTCTAGATTAGAATGGTGTTGGAAAAGCACAGCACATCAGGCAGCATTCGAGGAGTAGGAAAATTGACGTTTCGGGCAAAAGCCCTTCATCAGGAAAGGCCNNGGATGGTGCTGAACTGGAAGGTTGGAACTGGGGTAAGGTGGGGGCAGAGGAAATGAGGAATCTGGTGAAGTCCACATTGATACCCTGGGGTTGAAGTGTTCCAAGGCTGAAGATGAGGCGTTCTTCCTCCAGGCGTCGGGTGGTGAGGGAGCGGCGGTGGAGGAGGCCCAGGATCTGCATGTCTTCGGCAGAGTGGAAGGGGGAGTTGAAATGTTGGGCCACGGGGCGATGGGGTTGATTTGTGCGGGTGTCCCAGAGATGTTCCCTAGAGCGCTCTGCGAGAAGACGTCCAGTCTCCCCAAAGTAGAGGAGACCGCATCGGGAGCAACAGATACAATAAATGACGTGTGGAAGTGAAGGTGAAACTTTGATGGATGTGGAAGACTCCTTTGGGGCCTTGGATGGTGGTGAGAGGGGAGGTGTGGACGCAGGTTTTACAATTCTGGCGGTGGCAGGGGAAGGTGCCAGGGTGGGACCGTAGGTTGTTGGGGGGCGTGGACCTGACCAGGTAGTCACTGAGGGAATGGTCTTTGCGGAAAGGGATGGGGAGGGAAATATATCCCTGGTGGTGGGGTCTGTTTGGAGGTGACGGAAATGTCGGCGGATGATGCGGTTTATGCGAAGGTTGGTAGGGTGGAAAGTGAGGACCAGAGGGGTTCTGTCCTTGTTACGGTTGAAGGGGTGGGATTTGAGGGCGGAGGTGTGGGATGTGAATGAGACGTGTTGGAGGGCATCTTCAACTACGTGGGAGGGGAAATTGCGGTCTTTAAAGAAGGAGGCCATCTGGTGTATTCTGTGGTGGAACTGGTCCCCTTGGGAGCAGATACAACAGAGGCACAGGAATTGGGAATACGGGATGGCATTTTTGGAGGAGGTAGGGTGGGAAGAGGTATAATCTAGGTAGCTGTGGGAGTCGGTGGGTTTGTAAAAATTGTCAGTGTCAAGTCGGTCGTCATTGATGGAGATGGAGAGGTCCAGGAAGGGGAGGGAGGTGTCAGAGATGGTTCAGGTGAACTTAAGATCGGGATGGAATATGTTGGTGAAGTTGACGAACTGTTCAATCTCCTCATGAGCACAAGATGGCACCGATGCAGTCATCAATGTAGCGGAGGAAGAGGTGGCGAGTGGTGCCGGTGTAATTACAGAAGGTGGACTGCTCTATGTAGCCGACAAAGAGACAGGCATAGCTGGGGACCATACGGGTGCCCATGGCTACCCCTTTGGTCTGGAGGAAGTGGGAGGATTTGAAGGAGAAATTAACAAATTAACTGATCAAACCTGTCTGTAGAGAAAGTGGGAATAATTCTCACGGTCACTGATCCCACTCCAGATAAAGTCACATACCAGATGCAACCAATAAGGAGAATGGCATTGCTCTCATTCAACCACTTTGCCACAACCTTAACACTTACTGCATGAATTGGTAGGAAGATCATGCCTTTCCCAGCAGTGTAGTTTTGGAAGCCCCAGAATTTCTCAATATCACTACAGGCTTGCTCACCTCACCCTAAGGAAACGCGGCCACCCTTCCTTTGGATTCAAAATCCCAGTAACTCTCAGTAAACCTTATGAAATTTTTTCAAAAGCCTACTCTGCAGTAACAATAACTAATGTTGAACTGGCCACTTTCACTGCTTTTGCTTTTCTTATCATAGAGTCATTTGTCTCTTCCCACTTGAAAGAGAGAAAGAAAGGTTCTATTTCTGGTTATGCAAACTTTAGAGTTAAATGAACAAGTTGAGTTGTCACCACCCTTCAGTCTGTGACAGCACTTTCTTTATGTGATGCAGTAAAGTTCCTGCTTTTCAACTGAGGTTGTTTTAGCTGAAACTCCTTTTCCTACTATGTTTTGAAAATTGCTCTTTCCTCCCTTCCCATTGGTCTCTTCTCTTTTTATTATCACTCTCTTTTCCTTTTCTTGTTCTTACCATTCTAATTTCTGCTACTCCAAATTTAATCTTTACTGCTATGCTATCAGTTTCATTATCTTCAATTTCCACCTGTAAACCTTTGTTCAGGCCTTTTAAAATTTCTGGTTTTCTAGCATTCGAGTGACAATCTAATCCTAATTGTTTCACTAAATCTTTTAACTGTATGAGGGACAGACCTTCTCAATCTTCAAAAGTAATTTCCCCTAATTCTACCATGAATGCACTTGCACCAAATGTCAGAAGATCTAGTGAGAACTTATACACTTAATGGTAACATCCTAGGGAGTGTTGCTGAACAAAGAGACCTTGAAATGCAGGTTCATAGCTCCTTGAAAGTGGAGTTACAGGTCGATAAGATAGTGAAGAAGGCATTTCGTATGCTTTCTTTTGTTGGTCAGAGTATTGAGTACAGGAGTTGGGAGGTCATGTTGCAGCTGTACATTGGTTAGACCACCTTTGGAATATTGCGTGCAATTCTGGTCTCCTTTTGGAAAGATGTTGTGAAACTTGAAAGGGTTCAGAAAAGATTGACAAGAATGTTGCCAGAGTTGGATTTGGAGGTGCCAGTGTTGGACTGGGGTGTACAAAGTTAAAAATCACGCAAAACCAGGTTATAGTCCACCAGATTTAACTGGAAGCACACTAGCTTTCAGAGTGCTGCTCCTTCATCAGGTGGTTGTGGAGGATACAATTGTAAGGCACAGAATTTATAGCAAAAATTCCAGCACCACAATCTCAACTCTAGTCGTAATAAGACTGTTATATGAAATGCTTGATGAGTTAAGTGAAGCATGCATCATCCAAATTCCAAAAAATTGTCCAGTTCCATGGTGTCCTTAGGAAAAGTCTTTGTAAGGACTGCAAGAAGCTGCTGAATAAATGTTTAGGACGTTTGTTTAACTCCGCCTTCTGTGTTGGGTGCTATTGCTATTTGTTTCCGCAGGGTCGAGCAGAAATACATTAGATATTGTACAGCACTCGTTTAGAAAGCATTTTTTTATTCCCCTCCCCTCTAGCCAAATAAGTGTCCACATGTGTACAAGCTGTTTTCAGATGGTGTCTTCTAGTTCTGTGGATTTATTAAAACATTACAAATATGAGCCAAAGAGACAGCCTCTTCTTCCCATTCTAAATAATAAATTTTTCTGCAGGAATTTGGATGGCTGGATGGTATTGTTTGTCTAGGAGAAAGTGAGGACTGCAGGTGCTGGGGATCAGAGCTTAAAAATGTGTTGCTGGAAAAGCGCAGCAGGTCAGGCAGCATCAAAGGAGAAGAAGAATCGACGTTTCAGGCATAAGCCCTTCTTCAGCAATGAGGAGAGTGTGCCAAGTAGGCTAAGATAAAAGGTAGGGAGGAGGGACTTGGGGGAGGGGTGTTGGGAATGCGATAGGTGGAAGCAGGTTAAGGCGAGGGTGATAGGCCTGAGAGGGGGTGGGGGCGGAGAGGTCAGGAAGAAGATTGCAGGTCAAGAAGGCGGAGCTGAGTC
>NC_057726.1:39790082-39836251 GCF_004010195.1 Chiloscyllium plagiosum
GGTGGGAGGGGTGTGGGAGTTCAGGTAGCGGTTAATATCGCGGCGGCAGTTTGCTATGAAGAGGTCGAGGGCAGGTAGGAGGCCAGCACGGGGTGTCCAGGTGGACGGGGTGTGTTGGAGGTGGGAGAAGGGGTCGTCAGAGGGTGGGCGAGAGTCTTGATTGAAGAAGAAGGCACGGAGGCGAAGGCGGCGGAAGAATTGTTCAATGTCACTCCGTGTATTGAATTCATTGACCCGAGAACATGTGGCAACGAAGGTGAGACCTCTGCTGAGGACTGATCTTTCATCCTCAGAGAGGGGCAAGGTCTTGATTGAAGAAGAAGGCACGGAGGCGAAGGCGGCGGAAGAATTGTTCGATGTCACTCCGTGTATTGAATTCATTGACCCGAGAACGTGTGGGAACGAAGGTGAGACCTCTGCTGAGGACTGATCTTTCATCCTCAGAGAGGGGCAAGCCTGCTTGGCATACCCTCCTCATTCCTGAAGAAGGAGTTATGCCCGAAACGTCGATTCTCCTTCTCCTTTGATGCTGCCTGACCTGCTGCGCTTTTCCAGCAACACATTTTTAAGCTCTGGTATTGTTTGTCGGATGTTTGTGTTATTGCAAAAACAGTATTGTCTAGAGTATTATGACGAGTATTAATTATAATTATTTTTTTTTTGAGTGATTGTTTACCAACAAAGTTTCTTCGGTATCACTGATATAATTTCTGTATGATGCAAATTTAATTCCTGAAATGCTGCACCTTTATCTCTAATGCTGCAGTAAAATCTGCTGAATAATGTATAATATATCACAAATATGTTTTTTTGCTTCGGACCATTAGAAACAGAACCCTACCATTGAAGTTTACTGATAGCGTAGGAGAATGTATTGCACCAAACAAGTTATGCATCATACTAAACAGCGTTGACATTCAACCCCTTTGGGTACTGATTGAATTAATGGGTTTTAGCTATCCAGTGTCGCATCGCTTTCTCAGCAAAACTACATTGATTGCAAAATATTAGATATATCAGCAGTAAGGCTCATCAATGTATTTTGCTCTTTTTTACTAAATTTACTTCTATTTCAATGTTTATAGTATGTATTCATAATTTGTATTGTATTTGACATTTATCCATTTTTGTTGACTTTCAGGGTCTTGCAGAAAATGATGTGGTGGTTCACGTGGCCCTGATTGCTGAAAGTCAGCGGTATGTGCTCATTAGACAGATTGTTATAAGTTTGTGCCTCATGTACTGTATTTATTTGTTCTTTTGCCAAGAGGTTATACAACTGACAAACTGAGAAAACTAATTCGTTCATAACTTGTGCCTTCAACATTGTTAACTTGCATCAAAAATTCAGGTATTGCATCTTGCAAGACTTTTACTAGCATATGTTGTAATGTTAAAAACTGAGCATTGTGTGCTTGTAGCCTGCAAGTATTTCTCAACACATATGGAATACAAACGCAAACACCACAGCAAGTAGAACCAATACAGATATGGCCTCAACAAGAGCTTGCAAAGGTAAATAATATTTATTGTAAAGCAGATTGCGTTCGGACAGCTACCTGCTATTGGAGAACAGTGAAGATGTTCAGTTATGTATAGAAATGTAGTTGTTCTGCAGTGCAATTGAGACTCCTCGCTTTACCTCATGAGAATCGTGATAAATGGCAGCTGTGTTCTGATTCAACAAAAGTAGTAATAATCATTGGCATCAAATTGCTACTACTATAATTTTTGCAAAGGTTAATTTAAACAAATGCTCTGTATTTGTTTCATTTCACAACGTTTGGCCTAATATCTTTTTAAAAATACATAAATTATGTGTTAAAGTAGTCTCCAATTTGTGCTGAATGCCAATGAGATAATCTACATGAAAAATGTAATTTCAATTATGTAAAACTGATTTACGTGACAAGGTTTGAAAAGCAAATTTTAGCTGTAAGCTGTGAGATATAAAGTTATAGTTTCAGTGTGCTGAAATCAAGACAGAGGGGCGCAATAGACAATCCTCTTTCAACATGATCAGACTTCCTTTAACTCTTTTGTTTTTTTGAACTCCACCTCAGCTTCAACAGTAGGCTTCTTCGAGTATAACACCAAGACTGAACAATACTTCACTTGTTTTCTTTAAGTATATTTTTATAGCCAAGTTAGGTAGATCTTTAAACAGGCAATGTAAGATGCATTATTGATCTGTTTCTTTATTGTCCTGTTGATCTGGGTCTCTTTGTTGAATAAGGTAACTTCAGTAGCTTGTTGCTAGGCTGTGTTCATAGTGAATGTCACCACTAGGTGGATGTGCTATGTCACAGTCTAATGTCATGTAAACAATAGAAAGAAATGGTGCTGCTGGAAACGTGAATAATAGTGTTTACCCTTCTTGAGGTGCAGATGGCAAGGTAGCAACACCTAGAGAGGGCAGACACTCCTGCTCCCGCAGAATTGATGAACCTTGGAATGAATGTCCACAGCAGATTGCGAAGGTGTTTAAAAAGTATAATGGAATACTGTCCTTTAATAGCCAAGGCATAATATACAAAAGTGAGCTGGCTATGTTACAGTTATACAAAACAATAATTACACTAGAACTTGAGTCCTGCATGCGATTCTTGTCACATTACAGAAAGGATGTGTTTAATTGGAGAGGCAATAGGTATGTATGAGGATTTTATCAGATCTAGAAAATTGAACCTATGAGGAAAGATTGGACAGGTTGGGTAGTTTCCCTAGCAACAGAGGAGGTTTAACGGGAGATTTGATTGAGGGATACAAGGTTGTGAGAGTCCTGGATAGTCTGAGTGAACAGGACCTATCTGCTTAATTTGAAGAGGGATCCATTGTGAGGGGCATAGACTTTAAATAATTGGTAGAAGGGTTAGAACATAGGAACTAAAACCAGGAGTTAGGCAATTCAGCCTGTTGAGTCTGCTCCCCCATTTAATAGGATCATGGCTGGTCTCATCTTAACCTGAACTCTACTTCCCTGTGATTCCCCATAACCCTTTAACCCATTACTAATTAAAAGTCTGTCTGTCTCCTCATCAAATGTATTCAATGTACCACTATCCACTGGACTATGAGGTACTGAATTCCACAGATTCTTGAACCTTTGAGAGAAGTAATTACTCTTCAACTCTGTTTTAAATCTGCCACCCCTTAGCCTAAAGCCATAATCCCTCATTCCAGATTTTTCCATATGTGGAATTGTCCTCTCTGCATCTTCTTTGTCAATCCTGTTTAGCATCTTACATAACCTCATTAGATCTCCTCTTATCCTTCTAAACTCCAGCCAGTATTGACTTAAACTGTTCAATTGCTCCTCATAAGAGAAGCTTTTCATCGCTGGAATTAATCTAGTGAACATTCTCTGACCTGCCTCCAATGCAGTTACATCCTCCCTTACATTTGAGGGAAGATGAGGAAAGGTTTCTACACACAAAGGGTGGGAGGAGTCTAGAATTCACTGCCTGAAAGAGCATCAGAGGCAAAAATCCTCAACTCATTCAAAAGTTGCCTGGATATGTACCTGAAGTTCTGTAACCTCCAGGGATACGATCCAAGTGCTGGATAATGGACTAGTATGGATGACTTAATTTTCAGTAGGTGTGTATGTATGAAGGACAAATTGGCTTCATCTGTACCGTAAAGTAACCATGTTTTTTAAATATTCTAAGTATCTGAAGAGGAAAAATATGCAAGGATGTAAGGAGGATGACAGTATGTGAATTGTTCCTTAGGAGGGCCAGCATAAGCACAATGGGTTGAATGACCTGTTCTGTTATATACTATGAAAGACTAAAAAAATGGGCAGCATTCCTGTGGATGACAGGAGAAGTTAAATAGCAAGGAGAATGATGATGAAAAACCTGATACTCAAGCAAGTTAAGAAATTAATGGTGGGTTTAGAGAAGATGTGAGTGACAGTAACAGAATCCGCTGTCTGGAAAAATGAAGCCACAGTTTATGATCTAAACTTATTGAATTTATTTCGGAGTCCAAAAGTGCCTAATCGAATGATGAGATGTTATTCCTCAAGCCCCTTACATTGTGCTTCGTTGGAGCAGTATAGGTGGCTAAGACTATAGAGATCAGATTGGCAATGGGACACAGAATTAAATTGACAGAGGACTGGAAGCTTAGGGCTGCACAGACTGATCAGAGGTGCTCTACACAGGTCCACCAAATTGACCTTTGATTTCTTCATTGTAGAGGAAAATGTGTCAAACACAGCAAATATAGTATCCAAATCGAAAAAGATATAATTAGTTTTCTGTTTAACCTGGAAGAAATGTTTAAAACACTGGTCAGTGGAAAGGGAAGAGAACAAAAGCAGCTGTTGCGTCTCTGGAGTTTGCATGGTTAGGTGCTGTTTTGAGAGATGATTAAAGAGTGAATCAGATTGTAACAAAGGGGCAGACACTCAGGAATGCTGAAAGAAGACGTAGGGAATATGTGATTGTGATCACGTTGTGTTGGAGCTTGTGGAGGATAATCTGTCTGTGGAGGCTGAGGCCAAGGTGAATCTTATCCTGTTTCTGAACGGGAAAATAAAAGGTGAGAGTAAAAGTACAAGAACAAGCAGTCAGAGGCCCTGTCAATCTCTGAAGGCGTAGTCTTGTTTGAGGAAAAATGAGGATGCATCAAAAACATCTGATATAGAAGTTAGACTTTTCAGAATCAGATACAACATCGAGAAACTAGGAAATGGGATACAGCTCCTAAGGGAAGCAGGGTTAGGAGGAGATGTAGCCTCTCCTAGCTTGTCAATTTGCTAGCCATCCCATAATCCACTGTCCTCACCCTCTGTGGTCTGAGACCCACCTGGTGATCCATCCCTCACCAAACTACTGACTACTCTAAGATCTACTACTCTGAGATCCTGCTGACCACTGACAATCACAGATGCCACCCTTTACAACCCAATGTCCTCAATTAATCTGACACAACATAAGTCTCCAGGTCAATTACTGATCCAAGGGCAGCCATTCACTCAATATTAAAACCAATCTCTGATGCCAGTTCAATGCCCTCCACCTTCCAACACTACTGCAACATTTGCACATTCTGCAGGATAATTGTCAATCTCCTTCACCCTTTGATTGTTCCCTCCCCTCCTTCCTGGTCCCCACATCTTCAATCATGGGCCTTCCTTCCTGACAGGCAACCAACATGTTCCATTTGGCTGGCCATGAGCAGGGGGAAAAAAAGATCAAATGTTGTCTTGCTATTAAATTTACTTCCTCTGTGAGGTGGAGTGTATTATTCTTGAAAGCCATTTGATGGGAGATGCAAATTAAGTCAATCACACTTAACTGGCTTATGACAGCAAAATACTGTAGATTCTGGAAAGTTGAAACAAACGCAAGGAATGTTGGAGAAACTCCATACATCTGGCAGTATCTGTGGAGAGAGAAAGAGAGCTATATTACTTTGCTGTTATTTACTAGATTGATATCTGGGTTGTGTTATGACAAAACATTGGACAGACTGGCTTGTTTTCTTGCTGAGTAAAGATTCACTGATTCAAGTGTATAAGATCCCGAATACTCTTGACAATGTGGACATGGAAATGCTCTTTTATGGATGAATCCAGAACTTAAGAGACAGTTTTAAAATTATGGGTCACCCTTTTGGGACAGATACAAGGAGAGTTCCTTCTCTCTGGAGGGTTTTGCGACTTTGAAACTCTGCCTTAGAAGGTGGTGGAGGCGAGGTTGTTAAAAATGTTTAAGGCAGCAGTCAATCAATGTTTAGTACGTGAGAGATTCAAAGGTTATCAGGGTAGATGGGAATGTGAAATTCGAAACACAAACATATCAGCCATGCTCTATTTAGATGACAGAGCAGGCTCAAGGGGCTGAATGGCTTGCTTCTGATTATAACATGTATGAATGTGTGTGGAAATATATATACATTGAAAGAGAGACGGTGTGCAACCTTGGACTAGGCATTTCAGCCCAAATACCCACAGCTTCCCAACAGCATTCATGCTCCATGTCACAAAGCTATATTCATGCTCGGTATTCCTCAATGGAGTGCATGTTATGTAAACTCCAAGATGTACATACTCCGTATTCCTGGTCAGCTTGCACCATTTTTATTACTCTAACAACATTCATACTCTACATCATCCCAACACTGTGCATACTCCATGAGGAAGTGGTAGATATGGGTACAATTGCAACATTTAAAAGACATTTGGATAGGTACGTGAATAGGAACATTGTGGAGGAATATGGGCCAGGAGTAGGCAGGTGGGATAGTTTAGTTTGGGATTACGTTCGGCGTGGACCGGTTGGACCAAAGGATCTGTATCTGTGCTGTATGACTCGATGACAGTGTAATGCTCTGTATCACCCCAACAGTGTGCATGCTCCGTATCGTCCCTACAGGATGAGTGTTCCATATCACCCTGACAGCATGCATGTTCTGTATCACCCCGAAAGAATGGCATTCACCTTCCATAAAACCCCCATAAATAGACATTTTTTTAAATCACCCCAACAGCGTACATGCTTCTTATGGCCCCAACAACATGCTGCTTTGTACTCCCCCCACTAGCATGCATGCTGTGCATTACTCAATTCCATCTGCTGAATCCCGGGATAGTCCCTGCGTCACATCCTGTGAAATTTGTTTGATGAACCAGAGCCAAAATATCTTAGTTAGGAGGCTGTTGGTAAACACTGAACAGATCAGCAAGCAGCAGTTCGAGCTGAAGAATAAGGTAGTCCCCAGGAAGCACTCCATAGCACTAATGATGTGTTTGCATGCCATGCTGTGCCCCCACTGCCCTCCAAGCACCACCACCATTTTATAACCTCAACGCAGCTGATTCTGATAAAATTCAGAAATTTAAAGATCCAGCTGGGCATTTCCCTCATTTCTGGAATCACCTGGAAGCTTACATTTAAATGAGAGGGACCTGGTGCAGTTTTACAATTACTGAGGAAAAGAAAGACTATTGAAAACTTAATGTAACTGCGGTGTCGCAATTACATTGACCCACCCCTGCAACTGACATGCCTCCCCCGGACACCTACCTCAGCCTCAGACTCCTTACAGTATCTAGACATTCCCTGACCTGACACACAGCCTTGAACCTCACCACAGATCCTGCCATTCGTCCTTGCCCCATGGATCCGCCCAATCACACTCAGCACACCTCCCTAACCACCTCATTATGCAGACACTGACACCACAACACCCTGCCACAGGGAACCCACTCAGAGTCACAGAGATGTACAGCACGGAAACAGACCCTTCAGTCCAACTCATCCATGCTGACCAGCTATCCTAACCCCAATCAAGTACCATTTGCCAGCACTTGGCCCATATCTCTCTAAACCCTTCCTATTCATAAAACCATCCAGATGCCTTTTAACTGTTGTAATTGTACTAGCCTCCACCACTTCGTCTTGCAACTCATTCCATACATGCACCACCCTCCGCATGGAAAAATTTCCCCTTAGGTCCGTTTTAAATTTTTCCCCTGTCACCTTAAACCTACGCCCTCTAGTTGTGGACTCCCCCACCCCAGGGAAAAGACATTGCCTATTTACTCAATCCATGCTCCTCATGATTTTATAAACTTCTATAAGGGACCCTCTAAGGAGTACAGCCCCAGCCTATTCAGCCTTTTCCTATAGCTCAAATCCTCCAACCCTGGCAAAATTCTTGTAAATCTTTTCTGAACCCTTTCAAGTTTCACAACATCCTTCTGATAGGAGGTAAACCAGAACTGCACACTATTCCAAAAGTGGCCTAACCAATTTCCTGTCAGTTGCAACATGATCTACCAACTCCAATACCCAATTCTCAATGCTCAGACCAAGAAAGACAAGCATACCAAATGCCTTTTTCACTATCTTATCTACCTGCGACTCTACTTTCAAGGAGCTATGAACCTGCACTCCAAGGTCTCTTTGTTCAGCAACATTCCCCAAAGTCTTACCACTAAGTGTATAAGTGCTCTGATTTGCCTTTCCAAAATGCAGCCTCACATTTATCTAAATTAAACTCCATCTACCACTCCTCAGTCCTTTGGCCCATCTGATCAAGATCCCGTTGTACTCGGAGGTAACCTTCTTCACTGTCCACTACGCCTCCAATTTTGGTGTAATCTGCAAAATTACTAACTATACCTCCTCTGTTCACATCCACATCATTTATATAGATGACAAGATGTAGTGAACCCAGTACCAATCCTTGTGGCACGCCACTGCTCACAGGTCTCCGGTCTGAAAGGCACCCCTCCACCACCACCCTCTGTCTTCTACCTTCTAGCCAGTTCTGTAACCAAGTGGCTAGTTCTCCCTGTATTCCATGAGGATATACCTTGCTAACCAGTCTACCATGAAGAACCTTGTTGAATGCTTTACTGAAGTCCACTCCTGCCCTGGACATGACAGCTGCCTTACCACTACTGGACATGCTCCTCTCCCCACTAGGACCAAAACCTCCTTTTCAAACTCCCTCTCCTCCCCCATTAGTGCATCCAACATCTCCCACCCAGTCGACTCTAGCCTACTCTTTAGTAGTCCAAAGAAAACAATCCAAGCTTATTCAGCCTCTCTTCAGAGTGAAAGTGAATCACCTTTGCACTCCCTCTGCTGCAATCAGATCCTTCCTCATGTTTGTTCTGATGAGTGCAAGGTGAAAAGTCTTCGCAACCTGTCTCTCTTTGCAGTAATATTAAAATTCTGTACTATAAAGGAATTGATCTATAATTTAGTTTGTCCACCATTTAGGATTATAACGGCATTTCGACTTCTATTAGCATCAATTGTATATAATTAGTAGGTTTAAATGTTCTTAGAGTTAAGCATAGTTACTTTGCAGCAAAACTGTTTATTTTTGTACTTGAGAAATAATTCTAGAGACACGTCTGTTTTCATCAAGACTATACTTGCAGGCCTATCTCTACCTCGGTGTAAATAAAAAACTTAAATTGTCTGGAAGGCCAAACAGACCCATTGGATGCATTGGAACATCAAAGGTCAGTGTTTCAACGTATTGGGAAAATTATATAAATTAGTTGTTGCCTCTATCGTGATAAGTTCACAAATTTAATAATGCGAAGGATATATTCCAAAATACTGTGGAAGCTTATTATGTAGTACTTAATCTCTTGTGGCATTCCAGATAAACCTTGGCTAGAAAAGTAAGGAATAATCAGCCCAGAGAACAGTAAGATTTATAAGATTTATTTTTGTCATAATTTCTAAGACATTCACAATAGCTAAACTTAAAGTAGCATTGAAAATAATTTAGTTAGAATGCATTGAATTTCACTTTTCGCAATATAATTTACTAGGCAAGAATTAAATTGTATTCAGATTGCTTGAAGTAATTAAATAAGTACGATTGAAAGGTGTATGTCCAATTGGAATTCACAATATCTAAATTTAAGTACATCTTTAATGGGTTTATATGTCTGATGGTTGAGCTATGTCTGTTACACAATGTTAATCATGGTGATTAATCTGGTGTGAATGTAAGTAAGTATATAATTGTATCCACATAATTTGTGATCAAGGTTGAATTATACCAGTGTCATGAATAAAAACAATATTTATTTTCTTTCTATATGTAAAAAGTCTTTTTTACTCATTAAATTCAGTTTTCAATCAAAATTACTTCTTTTTCTTGCAGCTTTACAGAATTCTAGGAAAGACAGTTGTATGCTATCCCATTGTGTTTGATTTGAGTGACTTTTACATGAATCAAGATGTCATGATGCTGATTGATGACATAAAGGTAAAACTAGGGAATATGAGAGTCTCTATTTATCCTGACCCAAGAAGTGAATGTTAATAGAAAAAAAAAGCCCCATCGTCTTTCAGAAAAGCAAACACTAATTCATTTTTGATATAGCAATGGCTAAGTGGGGTTAATTAAATAGCATGTGTGTTCATGTATAAGCCTAAATGAACTGCTTTACTTTGAGGAAAAGAAGAAGCATTGAATTTAATAAATTAATTTGAGATTTTTTTCAGGCTGTAAAATGTTTGTGAAATCTAAGAACACCTGCAATGAAATTAGTTCACACTTAAATAAAATCATTAAACAATTCTTCTTTTCAATTGTGTGGCAACAGCTATAGTTTATTCCACTGATTTAGATGATAGCCTGAAATTGATGCCACCAAAAAAGTCCATTTTTAATATTAATTTGAGATATTTCATCCTATAATCATAGACTAGAGTGAGGACTGGTTTATTAATTTTGGACTTGCATCAACAGAAGGTATTTTACTAAGCCAGTTTTGCAGAATTTTAATTTATTTTAAAACATTATGGCATTCTAAATATTGCATGTTTAATTTGTTATAAATATGTACGAGGTGATGGTCTTATTATCATTAAGACTATTAATCCAGAGACCCATGGTAGGACTCAGATTCCAATCCTACCATGGAATTTGAATGCAATAAAAGTCTGGAAGTAACGATTACCATAAAATCATTGCCAATTGTCACAAAAACCGATCTTGTTCACTAATGTCCATTAGGAACGGAAACCGTCATCTTTACTTGGTCTGGTCTACATGTGACTCCAGACCCACAGCAATGTGGTTGACTGTTAACTGCTTTCCAAAATGGCCGAGCAAGCCACTCAGTTGTAACCTTCACTAGAAAGTCAGCAGCCAGTGATTTCCATATCCCATGGATGACTTTTTTTTGTTTTAAAAAGTTTGTAAAATTTATTGAGTGTTATTTTGTTCCTCTTGCACAATTCTACAGATTGATTGTAAAAGTAGAATTGAAGTGTTCAAAAGTATCATAGTTGATTTCAAGACTGAGGAGCTTCATCTGCTTGGTAGATGGGAGAACCTGGAATTGTTCTTCATAGGGAAAGTTGAAAGGAAATTTGTTAAACATGTTCAAAACTGTGAGAGGTCT
Organism: Chiloscyllium plagiosum; assembly: GCF_004010195.1. NCBI lineage: Eukaryota > Metazoa > Chordata > Chondrichthyes > Orectolobiformes > Hemiscylliidae > Chiloscyllium > Chiloscyllium plagiosum. Next base: position 39,800,983 of record NC_057726.1, read on the forward strand.
AGATTTTGATTAGAGAGAGAAACAGTTCCTTTTCACCAAAAGGTCAAAAAGCACAGGACATGGGTTTAACGTGGTTGGTGAAAGAAGCAACAGCAGCAGAGCAAAAACATTTACCGCCTGATTCGTTCTTTTCTGGAAAACACTATTTAAGAATGTGGTGTAGATTAATACAATCAGGGCTTTCAAAGTGGGTTGTAATAACAGCTAAAGAGAAAATTGTAGAAAGGAAAGAGCAGGGAATTAACTGATTTGCCTCAGAAGGTTGTCACCAACATTGTAGGCTCAATGACCTCCTTCCTGCTGTAGCCATGTTATTGTTGTGTAAATCTCTAACATTTCTTAAGTTGCTCATAATTTCAGTTAGATTCTTGGGTCTCAATTACTGAATCCAGTTAGAGGACATGTATATTGTTGAATTGTCAGGCCAGAAAGATTCCAAGCTAAACGTTCAGTCAAGTAATGTAGTTGGTATGAGTATTCATTGGCTATATAAAAAAAAAGTGGTGTTGGTTCCTGTTCTTGCTCCTCATTACTATTCATTAATTTCTGCTGGAGTGTGTGCATACATACATGAATATTAGTTCAGAACAGGATTACTTCATGTGTGATTCCATCCTTCACCACAGTCACATAGCCCACCAACTTTCAGAATCTAAAGGTTGCATGGAAAGAAGTAGCACTTGAGCAAGACTGACTAGTGCACTTACTGCATAAACAACTGCTGGCGATTAATATCAGACTTTGTTAACTTTGGTTTAATAATTCTTGGTACTCTTGTTGTGGTATAGGTACTGTGATACCTAAAGTTATTTTTCATGTTAACGATGTTACAGTCTGTGGCAAGGTAGAGTAGAGTAGAGAGTTGCTTTTAATCAGTCACATTAACCATATACAACTGATACAGTAAAAACAAGTCAGCGTTCCTCCAGGACCGAGGGTACTATATGGACAGTATAAACTACACGGGCGGCAGTGGTACAGTGGTTAGCACTGCTACCTCGCAGCACCAAGAGACCTGGGTTCAATTCCCTCCTCAGGCGACTCTCTGTGTGGAGTTTGCACATTTTCCCCGTGTTTGCGTGGGTTTCCTCCGGGTGCTCCGGTTTCCTCCCAGAATCCAAAAATGTGCAGATTAGGTGAATTGGCCATGCTAAATTGCCAGTAGTGTTAGGTGAAGGGGTAAAGGTAGGAGAATGGGTTTGGGTGGATTATGCTTCGGCAGGTCAGTGTGGATTTGTTGGGCCGAAGGGCCTGTTTCCACACTGTAAGTAATCGAATCTAATCTATATGCTTGTACATGGAATAAAGTGCATGAGAAATGCAAAACACACAAGTTACAGTGTAATAGAAGAATGATTTTAAAAAAAGATACATTTCTCGCAGCAATTCGAAATTGTGCAAAGAATTTCAGATGGGAAAGAGTCCGATCATACTGTGTTAAGGAGCCTTATGGCTTGGGGAAAGAAACTGTTGGCCGTGAGAGACCGTGTGCTCCGGTAACTTCTGCTAGATGGCAGGAGGGAGAAGAGTTGAGTGAGGGGTGTGTGGGGTCTTCCACAATGCTGTTATCCTTTTGGATGCAGCGTGTGGTGTAAATGTCTGTAATGGAGGGAAGAGAGACCCCGATGATCTTCTCAGCTGTCCTCACTATCCGTTGTAGGGTCTTACAATCCGCGATGGTGCAATTCCCGAACCAGGCAGTGATGCTGTGAGATTGGCTTGTTACATTGTTCTCATGTTGTTAAAAGTGTTGATGAAAATCATTCCTACTGGCATTTATAATCTGAAAAATGACTATTTTTATGTGAATTTGTTTTCTGATTGTTTCCTTTATTTAAGTGGTAGTTGCGTTGACTGCCCAAAGTTTTTTGAGCTTCGCACCTAGTTTGTTCAACACCTCTCTAATTGTGCTTTACTACTGTTCTGTGAGGGTAAAATATACGTTATTGGGTAACTCAGAAAATGTGTTTAAAAGATATGATGGTTCACTGTATAGTCTCATGCATTGCACCATATTTCAATAAAATTGTATATAGATAATTGAATTGACAACTTTTCCAATATTGTATCCATTAGCAAGTTGTTCCACTTGTTTACAGAATTTACTACAGTTTACTAAACAATATTGGAAGATGAATCGGCGCCCTCTTTTCCTTGTGCTAATCCGTGAAGATAACATAAAGTAAGGAATAAATCTGTTATGGATAGTTTTCCTCACAATCTATTTCCAAATATTAAATCATAGAAGAAATGTAAATTTATCATGTTTTGCTATTTAGAGGGAGTCGTCTCAATCCTGTGTTGGACATGTTGGCAGCATTCAAAAATGGTATTGTTGGTGGAGTGAAAGTTCATGTTGACAGACTTCAGGTACGTTTGTGCACATTTCTATCTTTTATGGACTGTGTATGGTATTACTTAAGTGAATAAAAAAAATCTGTGATTAATCTACACATAGTAAAAATTACTAGCTTGATTAATTGCTGATTTTTTGGCTGAACCGAAGTCTTTAAGCAATATCTAAGAACAAAGTCAACACAACAAAGTGACATAAGATTAAGTCAACTAGGAGAAAGTGAGGACTGCAGATGGTGGAAATCCGAGTCGAGAGTTTGGTGCTGGAAAAGCACAGCAGACCAGGCAGCATCTGAGGAGCAAGAGAATTGACATTTCCGGCATTCAATTCCCCTGCTCCTCGGATGCTGACTGACCTGCTGTGCTTTTCTAGAACCACACTCTTGACATAAGATTACGTCAGCGAAATAATTCTGATCATATAATGATCTAATTATTAATGCCTTCATTTTGCTTCTTTAGTTTGTCAGATGATTCAAGTTATATTTCATTCATTGTGAAAATTGTTTCAACATAATATTACAGTTGTGCTAGGCGGGTGATTACTCATGCGGCGAGAAATGCAATAAGAAATTATTCTCTTTTAATTGTATTTTTTCCATATTAATATGAAAAATTGTGCAAAATCCCCAAACTAATACATTAAAGTGATGATGTTTTATGTATGAATTCGTCAGAAATTGTTCATGATTGGGTTAACCATCATGATTTCAAGTTCTGAATATAACAGATTGGCTTCTGAAATTTTTTGACAGTGGTGAATTGGCTTTTTTTGATTTTGGACTGGAGGAAAGTTTACAATGGCGTTCCCCAGGGGTCAGTAATGGGTCCATTGTATTTTTTGATATATATTAATGACTGCGACTTGAATGTACACAGCATCATTTCAAAATTGTGAATACCATAAAATTTGGAAATGTAATGAACTGTGAAGAAGATAGTGATAGACTTCAAGAGGGCAGGTTGGTGAAATAGGTGGCATTAAGGCAAGTGTAAAGTAATATGGTGTGGTAGGAAGAATGAGGAGAGGTAATATAAATTAAAGACTACAATTCTGATGGAAGCAAAGATTCCCTAGAGCTATGTATGCACACATCATTGAAGATAGCAGGACAAGTTGAGAAAGTGGTTAATAAAGCATGCAAGGTCATTGGCTTTATAAATAAGATGCATAGAGTACAAAAGTAAAAAATACTACTTTTATTGAAACACTCTGTAAGAGTGTGGTTCTATACTGCAATAGATATTTCGTCTTTTTAGGAAACAGATAAAGATTTCAGAGACACTTCAGAAAAAAATTACAAGAATAGTTTCTGGGTTGAGAGACTAATTAAATGAATAGATTGGAGAAGCTGGGCTTGTTCTTGGAGAGGATAACATTGCAAGAAGGCTTAATATAGAGGTTCATAATTATGAGAGATCTTGGCAGACTTGATTGAAAGAAACTTTTCCCATTGGCAAAAGACTTGAGAATTAGAGGATATAGTCTAATAACAATTAGCTAAAGAATTACAGACACCATGATGGAATTTTGCTTAATGCAGCAAGGGGTTAGGATCTGGAATATTGAGAATATGGCTGAGAATATGGTGGAAGGGGATTCAGTCATGGTCCTTAAAGGGGAATTGAATGAGCACCCAAAGGAAAACACTAGACAGAGGCTGATGTTGGACAGTTGTTTTTCAGACTGGAGGCCTGTGACCAGTGGAGTGTCACAAAGATCGGTGCTGGGTCCTCTACTTTTTGTCATTTACATAAATGATTTGGATGCGAGCTTAAGAGGTACAGTTAGTAAGTTTGCAGATGACACCAAAGTTGGAGGTGTAGTGGACAGCGAAGAGGGTTACCTCAGATTACAACAGGATCTGGACCAGATGGGCCAATGGGCTGAGAAGTGGCAGATGGAGTTTAATTCAGATAAATGCAAGGTGCTGCATTTTGGGAAAGCAAATCTCAGCAGGACTTATCCACTTAATGGTAAGGTCCGAGGGAATGTTGCTAAACAAAGAGACCTTGGAGTGCCGGTTCATAGCTCCTTGAAAGTTGAGTCACAGATAGATAGGATAGTGAAGAAGGCGTTTCCTTTATTGGTCAGAGTATTGAGTACAGGAGTTGGGAGGTCATGTTGCGGCTGTACAGGACATTGGTTAGGCTACTGTTGGAATATTGCGTGCAATTCTGGTCTCCTTCCTATTGGAAAGGTGTTGTAAAACTTGAAAGGATTCAGAAAAGATTTACAAGGATGTTGCCATGGTTGGAGGATTTGAGCTATAGGGAGAGGCTGAACAGGCTGGGGCTGTTTTCCCTGGAACGTTGGAGACTGAGGGGTGACCTTATAGAGGTTTACAAAATTATGAGGGGCATGGATCGGATAAATAGGCAAAATCTTTTCCCTGGGGACAGGGAGTCCAGAACTAGAGGGCATAGGTTTAGGGTGAGAGGGGAAAGATATAAGAGAGATCTAACTTTTTCACGCAGAGGGTGGTGCGTGTATGGAATGAGCTGCTAGAGGAAGTGGTGGAGGCTGGTACAATTGCAACATTTAAGAGGCACTTGGATGGGTATATGAATAGGAAGTGTTTGGAGAGATATGGGCCAGGTGCTGGCAGGTGGGCCTCAATTGGGTTGGGATTACTAGTCGGCATGGACAGGTAGGAGCGAAGGGTCTGTTTCCATGCTGTACATCTCTATGACTCTATGACTTGCAGGACTACAGGGAAAGGATAAAGGAGTACAGTAAGCTAAATGGATCTTGCAAAGAGTTGGTACCAACTCCATGGGTTACCTATCCTCCTTCTCTGCTGTAACCATTCTATGATCCTAATCTATGAGCTTATGAATAATGAATGGGCTAAGATGCACATTTTACTTGTCAAGGCAATTAGCTACTTCCACGTAATATGTTTGGAACTGTTGGCCAGTTTCTATTCATTCATAAAATGAGGGCATTGCTGGCTAGACCAGCATGTATTCCCCATTTTTTATTACTCATGATAAGATGGTGCTAAACCACCTTCTTGAAACACTGCACTCCTTGAGGTGTGAGTCAAAGTATTTCATCCACTGACAATGAAGGACTAGTCATGCAGTTTCAAGTCACGATATTGTGTAGCCTGGAGGGAAATTTTGCAGAACGAGATTTAAACTGAAAGTGATAATAGCTTTGCTTTGCTACTTGGTGAATAGAAGCATTGAAAATCTCAAGACGAGATGGGGCATTGATACGTCTAGATCACCATCCATAATAATGAAATGTTTCATTTCAACTTCATTTATATACAACTTTGATCATAACTGTCCAAGGCATTTCACAGGAGTATTGCAAAAATAAGTTTGACACTAAGCCACAGAAGCTAATAAAGTAAATGAGACGTGGCTTAAGGAGCAAGAGGCTGAGAGGCGCTTATGCAGCTGAATGTATAGCAATTAAAATTGGCAACAGGCCAGAATTGGTCGAGCACAGAAACCCAATTAGAATGCTTCTAACATGAGATTGCAGGAAAGGTGGGTGCATTCTTTCAAAAGAAGCAGTAGGAAAAGTTATTAGAGACAGGACAGTAGTTTGCAAGGATATTAGAGTCAAATATAGTAGATTGATGGGGAATGATGAAGGTGAAAAAAGGAACCAATAACAATAGCAGCTGACATGTAGGCCAGGAAAGGAGGTTACATGATAAGCAGTTTATGAGAAGAACCAAGGGACTGAGGCGGCGAGATTCATGGATAAGATGAATTTGAACAGACTAAATTGTAAGATGGGAGAAAAATCAGAGAAAGTTATGAGTCCATGACTAGGGAAGGGAATAACCTTTTGGGAAGCTTATCCTAATGGATGAAGGGAAAGAAAACAGCATTGCAGTTGAATTAATTGTTTCAGTCTTGATGTCAAGGTTTATAAGCTTGTCACATTTGTTGGAGGTAAAGCTGGCGGAAACAGGAGAGAGGGATTTAAGAATGCAATTCATAATGGAAAACAGAAGCTGTGGGTTGTCTTTCCAAACTAGAATGATATTGAACAGTGAGCAGAACCTGATAGGGCATTACGTAGATGAGGCGATAAATAGTGAATTATCAACTGAAGCTTCATTGCTATTGTACGGCAGATTCTTGTTGAGATGTTGGGAGCATTGCCTTCCTAGAGAGCTAGCAAGAGATTCTCAGCGCCTCCTTGAGAAAGCCAGAGATGAAAAAAACTGCAGATGCTGGAATCCAATGTAGATAAGCAGGAGGCTGAAAGAACACAGCAAGCCAGGCAGCATCAGGAAGTGGAGAAGTCAATGTTTTGAATGTAACCCTTCTTCAGGACTGAGGGTGGGTGTGAAGGGAGTTGTAGATAAAGGGGGGAGAGGGGTTGGGGGAAGGTTTTGGGTGGGGAAAGGGACAGAATGGTGAGGTAGGGATAGGTGAACGTAGGTAGAGAGTTCGACCTGATTGGTCGATGGAGGAATGAACCCTTCCTTCCAGCTACCAACCAGATTCATTCCTCCCTGAAAATGTGTTCATTTTCAGGAATCCTGAAGAAGGGCTCATGCCCGAAACGTCGATTCTCCTGCTCCTTGGATGCTGCCTGACCTGCTGCGCTTTTCCAGCAACACATTTTCAGCTCTGATCTCCGGCATCTGCAGTCCTCCCTTTCTTCTAGAAGATTCATTCCTCCCACCAACCAACCAACTGAAATAGCTCCACAGAAACCGGTATCCTGTCACCATGTCACCCTTTATTTATATGTGAAGAGTCCTTGACATTGATCCAGCTCCCTCAGAGCCAGCTCTCAGAATGAACAGGATTTCTGACTCTCCTGTTCTTATCTGTCAGCCCAGGGCTCCCTGATTAGACCAGATTAACAGTCCCAATTGAGGAATTCATATGAAGCCCACCTGGCTGACCTTATTACAATCACTAACCAGACTGTGGAGAGAAATCAGAGTCGATGTTTCGGGTCCAGTGATCCTTCTTCAGAATGGTCTGAAGAAATACCTGAAATGTTAACTCTGATTTCTCTCCACAGATGCTGTCAGACCTAATGACGTTTTCCAGCAGTTCCTATTTTTGTTTCTGATTTCCAGCACTGCAGTTCTTTCAGTTTTTAAATCTAATTACATACCTTCCCGACTTTCAAACCCATCAACAGAAGTGAAAATTCCACCGTAATGTCAAAAAAATGTCAACCAAGTTTCATGCAGCAAGTTTATTCCTGATTTTATTTTTCTGAGCTGCATATATTTCCTCTAACTACAATAATGAATTTTAATTCTTCAATTGTCTTATTTCATCAGAATAGGTCAATATATCTGACAATTCTTCAAGATATTGATTCTGTATTAGAAGCATCTAAGTTTTTGTGTGAAACATTGTTTCATTTAAAAAATAAAATACATTGCTATTTTATCCAGCCATAAAGATCAAATGTAAAGCACTAAAGACAGTGGCCTAATATAGTATAAGAAGCTGGGAAGTTGTCTCAATATATGAGTTGTCTCACCGTTTTTCATTGGCTTCAATATTAGAGAGGCCGTATTAGCACAGAAATGACTATAAGTTTGTAAATGTGTCAATCTTTAATTTAAGGTATGAGAAATTGTACATCATTTGTTATGGCAGAATGTTAAACTGTTGATCATCTGAACTGTTAAATGGATTGCTCAAGTTGTACATATCAACTAATTTACAGAAAAAATAAAAATTATCATTGTGCATTTAATGTTATACTCTTTGTGTGATATGCCTTGATATGAATGAATAGATTTAGTTTCTTAGTAACAACGTAATGCAATCGTGATGTCTACCCTATGAAAACCTTGAATAATATAGCAATATTTTCTTTCATAAACAGCTCTTTCTGTTTTTATTGCAGACATTAATATCTGGTGCAGTCGTTGAACAGCTTGACTTCCTTCGGATAAGTGATGAGGAGGAGTATGGCCCAACTTCAATCCTTTTATCCAAATAACATATTGTATTTTTATTTGAAAATGTCTTTCCTTAACAGGATAAATTTGAGAAATCTGTTTTTCAGAATTCCACAGTTTGTAAGTTTTGAGGAGCTGGAATTTCCGAAACATTCAAAAGTAAAGCGGCAATCAAGTGTACCAAATCCTATGGACAACGAGCAACAACCTGAGATAAATTTGCATGACTGGATGTTTGCCCCCACAATGGAAATTCTGGAAAAGCTGTCTGTATGGAAATAAATTACATTTAATGCTCCACTAATACCTTTATTTTCCTCTTTGTCACATCAAAAATATAGTTTGTCTTCATATTGAAGTATATAGACAATTTATATTCATGCAAAATATTAGGAATTCTAAGACATACTGAGGATAGAGCTAGTGGATATCACACGCCATCTCTTTAATAGATTACTGTGCCCAATTCGTGCTGGTTCTCTATTTAATTATCATCAGATTTCAAAAGCCACCTTATTTTTTTTTAGTCATAATCCATTGTTGTCAACCCTTCCTCCTTTTTACTATTTAAAGCTGTTTGTAGATTTTTGTTACAATCATAAAAATTATGAGCAGGAGTAAGCCATTTGATCCCTTAAGCCTGTTCTGCTTTTCAGTAAGATAATGGTTGTTCTGATTGTGGCATCAACTCCACTTTCCTGTCCACCCCCGTACCCTTTGACTCCTTTGTCAATTAAGGATCTATCTAACTCAATCTTGAAAATATTCAATGACCTTGCCTCACTATTCTCCAGGAAGAAAGTTCCACAGCTTCACAGCCGTCTGGAAGAAGAGGTTTCTCCTCATCTCCATGTTCTTATTTTAAAACTACATCCCCCACAAGGGAAAACCTCTTCTCAGGATTATGTATATTTCATTAAAACAATCTCTGATTCATTTAAACTCCTGTGGACGTAGATCCACCATGTCCAATGAATTCTCATTCGATAGCATTACTCTCCTCAATCCTGGGAATCAGTTGAGTGAAAGTTCATCACATACTTTTTTATGCAATTATTTCATTTCTTAAATAATGAGACAAAAACTGTATACAATACTCCAGATGTGATCTGTCTAATGCTGTGTATAACTGTATCATGTTCCATTCCCTTGCAATAAACAAAGACATTCCATTTGCCTTCAAAATCGACCTTTCAATTTAGACAACACTTCTTTTCCTGCCAGAGTGGACAAGTTGACATTTTCCCACATTATCCTACATCTGCTAACTGTTTGCCTGTTCACTTAACCTATCTATATCCTTTTGCAGACTCCTTATGTTCTCTTAGCAACTTACTTTCCCACATATCTTTGTGCCATGAGTAAATTTAGCAACTCTGTACTCCGTTTCCTCATCAAGTCATTGATATATACTTGGAAATCTGAGTACACTACATTTACTGGTCTCAGTTTATCAACTCTTAGCTTTACATCTTCACAAAAATTCTTCAAAATTTGTGAAACAAAATTCCACTTTAACAAAACCTTCAAAGCATAAGCCATGTTGACTGCTTGATTATGATATGCTTTTCTAAATATGCTGCTACCACTTCCTTAAATGTGGATTCCAATAGTTTAGGATGTAAAATTTAGGTTAGATAGACAGCCTGTAATTCTTTGTTTCTGTCTTTCCCTAGCCTAGGTATTGCCACATTTGCAAATTTTTTCAAACCATCGGAACTGTTTTTTAGAAATTTGAGAAGATTGCAACCAATACAGCCGGTTCTTTTTGTTTCAAAGATATAGAGCTAGGAAATTCATTCATCTTTAATCCTATTAGTTTGTCTTGGGATTGTTTTTAAATTTATGACAATGTTTATTTTAAGTTCCTTCCTCTCATTTTGTTATGTTGGGTATTTACTACAACTACTACTACTACGTTGTCAGCAACGTATAGTCTGCAGCAATATGCTAATATAAACATGAGATCATGTGTTTATTCCCATTTATGTTGAATGACTTTCACATCTTTATCACTATTGTTAAAATCCAATTTGCCTAGTTTGATAAGAGGAAGCTCCATAGATACAAATCATTTAATACTAAATATTGTTACGTTTTTCAACATTAATATATTTGCAGTTTTGATTTAAATAACAAAGGGAATATTTACAAGTTTAATTAGTAACTTGATATAATAATAGAACTATAGTTAATACTTAAACATTTTAAAATGCAACATGTATCCTCTCTACATCTGTTAAATGTTTGTATTCATATTTGTTTCTATACATTTTCTGAGTAAACTGTTCAGAATGTACTCCAAGAAAGTATGTTAAAAATGTCAACATCATTAGATAATAAGGTATGCTACAGTTTCACTCCGATTCTAGATACAAACCCTGAAGTAAATTTCACTGTTGATTTTTTAAAAATATTTCAGTGAAACTAATATTGTCTACTGACCACTAGAAGTTTTTCTTTTGTATTTCTACATGTGTTTATTTAGGATGGCATCTCCCTTGTCAGCGAAGCTATACTCTTGAGTATTTTGCTGAAACGAGAAGGGTCTCATTTCATTACAGCAGAAGGTGGGTTTATTACATTGTCAAAGAGTGATGAAACTTTTTCTAAATGCGTAATTTCCAGTTCTTAACAAATTTGTCTTATTTATGTGTAATATATTCAAGGTTTGCCTAAAGATTTGCCTAGCTGATTGTCATAGTTGTGGTTATGTTTGCCGAACTGGGAAGTTGATTTGCAGACATTTCATCCCCCGTCTAGGTGGTATCCTCAGGGCTTTGGAGCATCCTCTGATAAGCTAAACAGGGGACAGCCAGAGAATTTCTAGAAGCATGGCACTCATTCATGGACCCCATCAACAAACACATAGACCTAGACCCAATATACTGGCCACTACAATGAACAACCGGAAGCAGCAGGAATGGAACCAAATAAATTCCAGAAGACGCAGTTAAGCAGCACTTCGCAAGAGGCTCCAAAACGCTGAAAATGTCACCTCGACAGGGGACGAAATGTCTGCAAATCAACTTCCCAGCTCGGCAAACAGTCCCACAACTACGACAATGTACAATCTAAATCTTACTCTTGAGTTTAAGTACTAATCCTGAAACTGTAGGCAAGAGTCCAACTATTGCATGGACTGCTTGGCTATCAGGTGTAGTGATGATTTATATTGGGGCCCATCTGGGAGTACTGTGAAAGAACTCATGGTGTGGCAGTACTGAAGAGAGAGGGTTAGGCCAGAGCCTGGAGAAAACATTGTCAGCAGGGGATCCAGCAAACACATGAGAATGAAAAGCAGGATTGGAAGCAAAATCAAAATTTCAACAAGGTGGGCATTTTAGGAAAAGAGGCTCATCAGGAGCCAGGAAACTAATGTTTTAAATGTAATTTTTACTGTCATGTTAATTTAAGCTTCAATTACTGCAGCTTTCAAATTCTAAAAAGGACGAATGCAGCACATGTAGTTGAAACCAAGGAAGATTGCATATTTACAGTTACTTTCATGAAAAGCAGTTTTTAAAATTCAGTTGCTATCCCATCTTCGTCTATAGTGTTGAAAAGCATTATGCTTGGAATTTTAAAGTAATTGCTCTATTCAGTGAAATAAAAAACACTGTTAATATGATTTGTTATTTCATGAAGCTTCCAGATATATGCCACTCTGTTGAGATTTTTATTGTTTTCACAGGCAAATTGTAGATTTTATTCAATTTTACAAAATGTAGAACTCAAAACTCTGCTTGATTGCATGGTAATTTATTTAGTCTCTCTTGATAGCTACTCCACAAATAACATTCCTCCAGTTTGCACATATTTATATAACATATGCCTAGAAGCATTTGGAATTAAATAATATTTTGAATAGACCCAGATAATGCTATGTCTAATTGTCCAATGTAAATGATGCACAGGATTGCAGCAGGCTGCTTATAATAAGCATTCCTTTGAAAAACATTATGTTTGACACATACAAGGAAACGTGTCCCTCTCTTCCATAGGACACATAGAGATCAAAACTCTAATCTTGGAAAATAGTGTTGGGAAGCTATAGCTCTTCTGGGTTTTATAAGTTTTGTTTCTTCTTTCACTTTGATTTATATAGTGCTCCTAAAATAGAAAAATGTCCCTAGATACTTCCCAGATGAAAAGAAAAATGGATAATGAGGCTTTAGAGTCATAGAGATGTAAAGCACGGAAACAAATCCTTCGGTCCAACTTGTCCATCCCAACCAGATTTCCTAACCTAATCTACTCACTTGGCCCATATCCCTCTAAACCCCTTCCTATTCATAAACCCATCCAGGTGCCTTTTAAATGTTGTAATTGTACCAGCCTCCACCACTTTGTCTGGCAGCTCAATCCATACACGCACCACCCTCTGCGTGAAAAAGTTGCCCCTTAGGTTCTTTTTATATCTTTCCATTCTCACCCTAAACCGATGCCCTCTAATTCTGGACTCACCCACCCCAGGGAAAGTACCTTGTCTGTTTACTCAATCCACGCCCCTCATGACTTTATAAACCTCTATAAGGCCACCCCTCAGCCTCCAACACTCCAGGGAAAACAGCCCCAGTCTATTCAGCCTCTTGCTATAGCGGAAAGTTGGGAGAGGAAATTAAAGTTTGGTCCCAGAGTTGGATTTTAAGGAAGACCTAAAGAATGTAGACTGAATTACAGGATTTGGGAGTGAGATACCTAAACTCTCTGTTCATTAATAGAGCATCAGCAGGTTGCAAAGACTGCTGTAGTTCATATATGTCTCCGGACTCATGTTGGAAAAGGACTATAAGGACTATAACTTGTGTACTATATAGACACTTCTTTTATTCTCATTCTGGACTTTTAAACCCTATATTCCCATGTTAATTTTTATTTAATTATTTCAATTCTGTGACAACAGTTAAAGTATCTGTACCTAAGATGGTGCTGCAAAGCGCCATGACAAACTTTTCACTGCACTCAATTGAGTGTACGTGACAATGAAGATTATTCAATGTTGAAAAACTGTATATTTTTATTATTTTTCTGTACAGAAATAACAATGACAGTTTTCTGTAAGCTTGTGCTGATTTACAGTTGTTTTACACTCAATTTCCACTCTAATTTGTCAAAATATTGAATTCATACCAGTTATTAGGGTAAGGTCAGTAAAACATCTAGTTACAACTGAGATAGCAAAATGAAGCACCAAAGGAATGTGACAAATTTTTCAAGGAGCATTCCATTTTTTTTTTGTAATATCATCAGGGAATTAATTTTTCCTTTGCATTGTGGTGAAATTCATTCTTGAAAATCGTAGATTCTGGTTGTATATTTCTTGCTTCATTTTATCTTTTTCTGACCTTTGTAGCCTTGATGATGTTCAGCTGTGGATGGCAATGAACAGAGACCATCATTCTGTTGGTTTTAGAAACAATGATGCTGCTCAATTGCACAATTTAGGTTAAAATAGAAAATTGTAGAAACATTGTCGATTTTAACCTTTACAATTCCTTTGATGTGCAGTTATCAATCAACATAACAAATTATCATTCAGAGTTACAAAAGGATGCATTATTAAAATGACACATGTATAATTTGGAGCACAGTATGGGATTATACAATGCAATTAGATGCATACCAGAGAGACATGAAACCAGACACTGTTAAAAAAACACTTCTGTTTCCATGGCTTCATTATTGTACAAAAGACCAGCAGGAAGGAAAAATTCAGAAAGAAAATCACTCTCGTTATTGTTAGAGTAATAGTAGTTTTCTGTGCACTGGTTCAAATACAATTTATTTCAAACCAATAGTTTTTTTTGTGTAGAGGAAAATGATTTGCTCCGCAGTACTTGCATATTGCTGATTTTAGTTATAAATTGAAAACACATGTCTTTATCATGTTTCCTCCTTATAAGTCAATCTGGTGTTGTATTGTTTTTAATACTTGCCATAACTTCTAATGTTGTATGAGGTATTAATCCATAAAATGTTGGAATAGCTCAAGTCACAGCAAGCGAAACGTTTGACCTGTTCCTCACCTTTTTAACTTGTTTTTAATTACAATTTGTTTGAAATGGAAATCGACAATGGTCCATTACTTTAATGGCACATATGGAACTTAAATAGTTTTTGTAACCAATAGTGTATTGCCTTAACCAAAAGGTTTAGGGATACAGAAAGAAATAGAGGAACAACAGGAAAGGAAACCAGATAAATTATAGTTAAATTGGATACAAATTCAGAAAGGGAGTGCACATTATCTCTACTACCCTCAGAGTATGATCATAGAACTTCTGAATTATACCTGAATTATATCTTAACAGAGATGTTTAAAATAACCATTGTTTGTAAAACATGTTGAAAGTATACTCAAAGTTACTATCTTAATAAACATGGCAGCCAGTTTAAAGTATCAAATTCGCATGACCAGTACTAAGATATACAATCAAATTATTAATTTTTTGCTGTAGAGGTCATAGTGAGCAAAATCTTATAGGGGCCTGAATGACTTGAGCTATGTTGAGAATTCAGGTAGAATTACGTGAGAAGTTTGACAACGCTTATCTTTATGTTGGGAACACCTCATTGCATATATCATGCATCTGCCAGCTGTCGAGGTGAGTTTTGCACTAGACAGCACAAGTTACCAATTAAGAGGGATTATTACTTGTTAACTACCCTAATAGTGGCTTATTGCACGTCATTCACATGCAACTTCCTTTCTTACCAACTGCACAGATAAAATTAGATGCCAAGAATTCTTAACATGAAAGTCAGAGCTGGTACCTGGTGGTTGCAGCTCACTGCTTACTCCAGAAGGACATACATGCTGGAAATGGTCTCAACATCTCAGGGCACGTGCCATGGCCATTGGCCACATGCACTTCATGTCCACACACATTGGGATTTGACATGTGCCACCCTCCAAGAAATCACAAGAACATCACTGATGCACTTACAGTAAGCTTCTGCACTTCAAAGCAGCACTGACAACAATCATAATAATGCTGCAGCATGGACACTGTACTCAGGCACACATACTCAGCTCGTGGACTGCACCAGGCTATGTCACGAGACTCTTTGCTTGCTGTCAGAGCACTGGCCTGCTCTGTGCCTCCCTGAATGCTCAAAGCATCCCAGCCTTGCCTTGCTTTTCCTTGCCTTGTCCCCTCAGCCTGAGTTATCAAGCTTACACAATTGCTGTATTGCCGTAGGGATTAGAGACCCCAATCCAGATTTGTTTGTCATGGTTGTGAGCAGTCTTCCAATCAAGGAAGGTAGTCTGTGGTCAGGTGCTCCAAATATAATAAGTCAAAGGCAGTCTCCACATCAGTTCAGGGGTTTGGACTCAGTTAGTTAAACACTCAGGATGGTCAGTGTCAAGATTCTCTCCACATGATGGATGAGGAGCCAAATGTTGGGGAGCCCACCAGCCATCTTGAATCTTTCTGCTTAACTGTGGGCTGCTTTCCTCCTGATATGAGATAGAGACAAGTATTAAGTGAGATGAAAGTGGGTGCATGGCTGTTACGTTTAGTGCAGGTGGGGGGGGTGCACTGATTGAGTATATTGCGCAGAGGACATGTATGGTGAGTGGTGTTGTGGGATTGGGGTGCTGTCAACAAGCGAGTGAAGATGTTGCAGGCAATTGTGAGCTTGTGTTTTGTGGGAGGTTGATAAATTATCAGAGATATTGTGAGTAAGGTGCATAGAGAAATGGGGGCACTTGAGCTGACAGAGTGGAGAAGGATATCCCAGCAGTAGTGAGTTGTTCCTGACACAATGCATGGTGAAATGGGGCTAAAACTGGAATAGAGGGATGCTATGGGCCGGGGAAGGTAGTTAATCCGGCGAGTTTGCTAAGACGGGACAAGAGATCTTACTAGACTTATGATGAGAAGCCCTCCAAAACGTTTGATGCATTTGACTCTTAGCTGAGAAAATGTAAGACAAGACAGTTTATAATATGGAAAAAAGACTATTTACCTCATTTGATCTATGCTTTTGTATGAGTTCCGTAACAAAATTCATACAGCCATATCCTTCTATTTCTTTGCTGGTGTTTCTGTTAAGATATAATTCTATGATTGTGCTCTGAGGGTAGCAGAGATAATATGCACTGCCCCTTGTGCTGAAATCACGAAAACATCAGGAATGCTATGTTTATTCATCCTTTTTAAAAGTGTTGATTTAACTATGGAAGCTTTTTGTACTTGGTACATATATGACATTGTTGCTCATTATAGGCGATCATTTCTTTTGTTTTAGTCCTGTATGATTAGCCTTAAAACTAAGTATAGCTATCTATACTTAAAGTGGTTTGTAGTTTAATCAGTGTTTCTGACAAATAATACTCATACTTGAGTGTCAGCCGTTCTAATTGGATCACAATATAAATTAATTATTAATATCAAGCTTTCACATTTACAATAACTGTCAATGCATGTGGCTGTTGGTAAGATTCATATAAGAGTTGAATCGGTCGATTATGTGATCTGCATTCCTGTAACAATGTATTAATAGTAGGGGGTTTACCAAAGTGCAATTCTTGTATTCATTATAATGTTTTAATGGATGAAAAATAATTTGCTAGCACTGTTCTATGTTTGCACTTCCACATATATGCAAGACTGTGCTGAGTTCAAAGTTATTTTATGTGGAAATAGCTTAATTTTAGAAAATTCATGAAACATCGCACCTGAATTCCAAATTGGTTTTCCTTTCAGCAGTTTTGATTTTATTCCTTTAAATTATCTAAGTTTTTTTTCAAGTTAAACTGTGCATCCTATTAAAAATGGTGTTATGTTTTCAGGAACTGTTGTAGATCGTTTGGAAAGAGTTTATCAACGTTCAGGCAGAAAGAAACACTGGTCTGTATAGTCCTGTTTGTTTTCCTGTATTTCTCTATGTATTACTGTGTGTCAAATTTCCATGATTGACATTTCAGATATTTAAAATAAGAATGCTTATTGTATTATTTGAATCATGGAACATACAGTAGAGATTGATCAATCAACCTAGAAAGCCTTTGCTGGAATTAATTGTATGTTGCAGCACCATTAATCTAGGACTGTATATTGCTTAACCCACTTTCTTTCCAATTATTGTCTTATATTCATCATATTTATCAAATATTTATCTATTTCACTTTTAAGTTTCTGTCCCTATAATCAGATGTGATAAGGCAGACAGTGTTCGAATATTACTATGTGAAAGACTTTTCTTTCCAATCATTCTCCTTTATTTTTCTTGTGTTTTTTTTAATGTCTGCATCAATATCTTTGCTTGTGATTGATGTTAGACCAACTGATCTACAATTACTCATTTCCTTCACTCTTTTTGTTAAAGGGAATTATTAGGAAAGATTTACCCTGTTGGCAGTATGTTCATGTATAAGGCTGCTATCTGTTCGTTCCCCCATCTTCTTTCAGCAATTTTGGCCATCTTGAGTTTTACTATTTTTTTTGGAATCAACTTCTTCTTAGCAATTGTTCCAATCCCACATCCTTGTCCGTCTGTATTCTTCCATCATTATTTATAAACACCAGTGCAAAATTTCCATCAGGCCTTTATCCTCAGCAGTTAGATATGCTGCATCTTAAGTGTACTACTCTTTATAGAATCATAGAAATTTATAGCACATAAAGCCAGTCATGCTTCATCCTATGCACTTTCCTCTCATCCATAGCCTGTAAGATCCTCATCTGCAAAAATCTATCTAACTATATTTTATAGTCACTTACGGAATCAGCTTCTACCGCTTTTCCGTAAGACCGTTCTGGACTCTAACAAGTCCCTGAATGAAAAAAAACTCTAATAGCCTCTCTATACATTGTTTCAAATCTAAGACTTCTAGTTATTGTCCCACTAATTACAAAAAACAATTCTTTCCCATTTTCTCTCTTAAACCACTCAGAATTTTAAAATCTACTTTCAGCCACATGTTGATCCTCTCTATTCTCTAACCACAGTCATTATCTTTCCACCTTCTCATCTGTCCCTTATTTTTGGTAGTGTCTGGTAAATCTACTTTATATCCTTTTTAATGCTGTTTGTGTCTTTCCTTAAATGTCCTTCAAACTACCAAATTTATAATGGTGCTCCATTCACTTAAGTCATTTTTGAAAATTGGCAAGAGTAGATGGCCAGTTGAACAATGCCATCACCCCACCTTCAACTATATATTGACTTTTTTATACATTTATATGTTTTTTCTTCGTCCTTTTATTTTAACTGCTAGTTTTCCTTAAACGTTCTCCTTTAGCACTTCCAATTTCCCTTTTTACTTCCTCATTTTTGTCATTTTCATATATTCCTGATTATCTTCAAAATGTCATTTCAACTGCACCTATACCCAGATCATTTGTGTGTGTGGAACCTAAGGAACCTCAATAGTGCTGATGTGCACTTCTGTCACGCCTTTACAATCAAAAAGGTATACATTACCACTCATTTTGTGTGCCTTAGTCATTTCTGTAGCTACTTTAATACGTGTACCTTAATTTTCTATAACAGTTCTTTTACACTAGCCTTATCAAATAGCCTCTGACATAAAGATAACATTCCCTACATGTATTTTTTAACCATATACTAGACTTTCTCAAATAGAGTCGTATAATCAACAAAGCGCAGCTTGCCTTTTACAAGCCATACTAACCCTCCCTAATTTGGTCACACTTTTCTAAATATTCATTAATCATATTTTTATTCACACATAAGGGCAGATTGCCTGTCACTTCCTGTCTATTCTGTTCCATTTTCTTGAAACATAACATTTGTTACCCTAGAGTACACTGTAATTCTCATTTCTAGAATTTTTTTTAGGGAGTTTTGGAATACTCCATGTCTGAGAACGATAACTCTCATTAACATTTTTAAAAATATATTTGTTTTGAATACTTTTTTCATCCTTAATATTCCACTCTCACTTTCAGCTTCCTTAAAGATAAAAACAGACATCTCCACTTTTTTCGTCTTTGGTATAAGGCAACTCTTTTGTCTCTAAAAGGTCACAGCTCTTTAACTATCTTCAGTATATTTGCTTATAAAATCCTTTACATTACAATTGACTCTGCCCCTTTAAATTTATATAGTATTTGCATTGTTTTCTTTTTAAAATGGTTTTAAAGTTTGATAAAGGTTTCAGAAATTGCTGTTCAGGGTTTCTGCTGCAAACAGTTTTGGGATTCTAAGGTAAAGTCACAAAAATAACTATTAGTCAAGGATTTCAGTTGTATTTTTTGTAATTGCTGATAAATATCCCTCATATTTGATGAAGGAACTAGTGCCCTGAATAAAAAGTAAAATGAAATCTAAAAGCATTCTTGGATCTAATAATAAAGAGCTGATGGATCAATAACTGTCAGGGAAATCACTTTTTGTTGCGTACAAGTTTGGTCAAGTTCAAGAAATATTTTAGGTAGACATATATTAGAGGCATTAAATGGAAAGCACCTGTCATCAGTATGGTTTAGGAATATCTGTGTATCAGCACTCTGGAGACTGCTGACAGGATTTCTCCAATTGACTGTCTTCAAATCCCACCTTTGTGCCTGAGGACTAGTGGTAATGCCAGGGAGCATTTTTGACACTTCTTTCAGATCTGTAATAGATCTGATAGTGTCATATTATATGCAAGCGCAGTTTGCCAGCAGACCAATTGTCATATGAGCATCTGATCTTCCAGCAGAGGTGACAGAGGTCAATGCTGTTCAATAAGCCTTGAACAGACATTGTAAGGAAACAAGCATTCGCTTTCAGAGCTGAAAGAGAACTTTTAAAATAGTTAATTCTTTGTTTTGTGAGGTTGGTGTGGGAAGAGTATTGGATCCCTACGTTACAAAATATCATCAAGTATCTACCGTAGTTCCTAATCTGTTTAGCTATATCTTATATATTTGTTGTCCTTTTTACAAATACTTAATTGTAATTTCCTGACAAAAATGATACAGTGTAACATTGAAATGGTTTCAGTTTATAAGATGTAGACTTTTCAGTATGTTTAGAAATCTGATTAACTTTCTTTACAATTCCTATGACGTTTATATAATCATTGTGCAATATATTTAGGTTGGCTGTACGTTACAGTGCTGCACTTTTAGAGCTGATTGCTGCCTCTATTGCCCCACATATTACCACAATGCTGGTACATGGGAAGCAGGTAATTAGGACAGCATTTGAGAGATTTGGTGCCATCTTCAGTGTGTCATAGTTCCACCCAAATCTTTTTAATGAATGCCTTGCACTGCATAATTGTCTGCTAATGCTTTACTAGCAACCACCAGAGATATGTCCATTCTCTTCACTTAAATGATTTCTTAGATTTGCAGCATGTGTTTGATTAATTTAACTGAATAGCTAGTTATGCTTTTTTTCTGAGCAAACAAGGCATTTCATTGAATAAGTTTCTTAATTTAAATGATTATCAGTTACATATTTTATTAATTATGCCTAGCTGCATCCGTTGTGGTTTTCATGTTTCTGACTTGCATATTCATCGGCTGTGCTTGTTAAAACATTTTTCACTAATTCCTTGTTGCACTCCATCAAATCCTGAATGCTTGATCCATAACATTCCCACATCTCAATTTTCAGAAAGTACAAGTTGACATTTTGACACAAAGCATATTGTTTACACTTCACTTAAAACCATTATTGTATGTAGTTCATTACAAACATTTAAACATTTGGATTTGACTTTCTACCAATGTTATGTAAAACAAAGAGCATTACTGAGTTTTTGGACCCAGTTAAAATGTATTTATTCTAACCTGTATAAGATTTTGTTCACTTACCTGAGCTTAGTACATGGTTCATTATTTTACTTTTGCTAATTATCTTTGACTTTTTTGTTGCTGTGTGCTTTCATTTAATCTCACTTTAAAACTTATCCTGCTGCCTCCCATTTTCTTATACTTGGAATCTTAGAGACTTTCCTGTGATTAATGGCACACTAGACATACAAAACATATGCTGAGGTCTGCCTCCGTAACTCGTATTTCCTGAAACAGGTCATTAGCCTGTCCCTGAAGGCTAAAGCTTGAAAGCTGCCACTCCACATTATATGTGGCTGACCAGGTAAAATTCCCATTCTCACTACCTACAGTAGGAAATTAGAAAGATTTAGAAGTTTGTTTGACTGTTTAGCCACATTATAAATGCATCTTTTGTGGCTATCAAGTCTTGAAGTGGGACTCAAATACTTATGTCTTGGCTCAGCGACAGGACGCTGCCCACTGTGCCACAAGACCTTCCCTCCTCCATAGAGACAAGGATGATAAATTTACATCAGCAGGGTTGTTCCATCCAGCCTCTAGTAGGTCAAGGCAAGTATTCAAGGGAATGCTTTCTAAAGTTTAGGAGAATTGTGCATCAAATTATATATAACTCTAGTGCTATTCCATCAATCTGTGACATCAGCACATCCTTCACATGGCATAGCAATGCAAGCTACACACCTTTAGAACTGAACAGAAATTGTTCCTGTCTATGCCAAGGAGAGAGAAACATTCACAATGTGAGGTTGGACTGGATGATCAGAGGCTAGGGAGTGCTACTTTGAGACTTGGGAAGATGTCAGGCTGAGACTTGGTGGGGGTGTTTTGGCACATTGGAATTCAGTACTGGGTCTAGCATATTGGGAGACTGCAGATTGGGGATCGGATGTGTGCTGGCACATTCTGACAAGGGGGCTTTGGACAGAGGCAACAGATTGAAACTCAGTTGGTAAAACAGATTTGGGATTCAGGAGGATCGTGCCATATTGAGATGATTGGATCATGATTGACATGGAAAGTCTCTAGATGAAGACTGGAGTACTGTAGATTAAGACAAAGACAAAGAGGCCTGGCAGCTTGTGACAAAGCTGGTCAGCAGGTTGGAACTGGGGGCAGGTTGGGACTCAAGAATGGGGAATATTAGTTTATAATTCAGCAATCGGATTTGGATTCAGGATAAAGGTTGAAGATTTTTTTTTTGTTCAAAGATTGTGGGTGTCACTGACTGGTCCAGGGATTATTGCCCATACCTAATGTCCTGAGGTTGAACAGGGGAACAGAGACTGACAGGAGTTAAACAGAATAGTTCAGATAATGAGGACTAGGAGTGAGGATGTCGGATGGGGGAAAGGAGGGGAACTATGAAATGAGACAAGAGGTTGCAGCTTGAGCCAGAATGGAACTGGAAAATTTTGGAAGTTAGGAAAAGAGTTCTGGAGAATATTGGTGCCCAGCATTTCCTTCAGAGCCAAGAGCAGCAGCAGTATGTTTACTGGTAGCCTTCAGAAAAGAGTGAATGAAACCTTGGGAGTTTACAATGGAAAAATAATGGAATAGTATTTTCACTAATGGTAATTTGGACAAGTGATAGAGATCACTGTGGCATGGTGGGGTTACACTATGCTTTTACATCAGAAGCTGAAATAAACATTGTGATGAGTTCCAAAAAGGATGGGTATAACCCACCAGTGCTGTGGATTATGTCTGTCCCATATTTCCTATTTCATCAGTCTCCCATGCAGGACCTTATGTACTGAAATCCATGTGGACTGCATCAAATGCATTGCTATCATCTACATACCTGATCACTTGTTCGAAACATGTAATCAAGTTGGTTAGGCATAACCTCCCTTTAACAAAACCATGCTGACTGTTCTTGATTATTCCCTGCCTCTCCAAGTACAGAGTAATTCTGTCCCTCAGAAGTGCTACCAATAGTTTCCTTTTCACTGAGTTTAGAATGATTGGCCTGTTTATCCTTGTTTATCCTTTCTGCTCTTCTTGGGTAACAGTACCAAATTGGCTGTCCTCCTGTCCTCTAGCATCTCTTCTGTGGCCAGAAAGGAATTGAAAATTATTGCCAGTACTCCTATTATTTTACCCACTGTGGCCATACTCAATAGCCTGCGATACATTCCATCTGAACCTGGATATCTATTTATTTTTATGCCTGCCAGACCACTTAGAACTTTCTCTCTGTTCTATGCTAATTTTTAATTATATCACAGTACTTCGCCCTGATTTCTATTTCTGCATCATCGCTCTCACTAGTGACCAACGACACAAGGTATTCATTTAGAACCCTTTCTACATCCATAAGGTCTAAGCACAAATTGCCACTGGAGCCCTTAGTGGTCCCTGTTCTTTTCCCAGTTATCTTTTACCTTTACTTGTAAAATAACTTAAGAACTTTCTTCGCTTTACCATCATTATCCATTCATGACCCTTTTTTCCTTTCCTAATTTCCTTTTTAAGTTCCCTGTTGTACATTCTGTCCTCCTCTGGGCATCTGCTCTTTTGAGGCCTAGGTATCCGGTCTTTATTCAGTCCTGTATATCCTTCAAAATCGAAGGATCATTAAATTTGTTGGTCCACCCTTTATCTTTGTTAAACATGTTAGCCCTGTACTCTGCGAATTTCCTTCTTGAATGTGTGCTACTAAATATATCTGCTACTAGTCCACTCTGGCCAAATTATATCTGATCTTCATTATCTAAAGTTAAGCCCAGGACCACTGCTTCTCTTGCAGGACATCTACAAACTGGATTTTAAAAAACTATACGGATATATTTTAAGAATTACAGTCCCTCTAAATCTTTCGCTCTATGATCTCCCAATTAATGTAGCCAAAGTTGTAACCCCCCCTCTATCGTTACCTGATTACTTTTACACTTATCTGAAATGTGTGTACATATCTGCTCTTCTCTTTCTTCTGACTGCTTGGGATCCTGAGTTGTACTGTATGTAATTTTGCAGATGGGTCCTACAACAGAAATAGGACCCATCGTGTACATAAATTAATCCAATGGTAATTTCAGATAATCACAAAGTGCCCCAGAAATTGTAAGTACAAATACAATTTTACATGAATGCAGTTTAATGTGCCACTCTGAAGGACCTTGCAACCTAAAATTGGTATATGTTGGACTTGTTTTGATCATTTCCACACCATTGTGATCAGAGATAACTTTTATGAAATATCGCCTGCAGGAAGTGCTAGGATTCCACATCAGGAATCCCTGTAAACTCAGTTGATATTCCTGCCTCAGGACTGATCTCGATTGCAGTCTCAGTGTGACCATGTCTCAGTTGCAATGCCTATATGGTACTTCCTTAGTCACAGTAACTGTATGGCTTCACCTCTGTGCCAGTTGCTCTGTGTCCTTTCCCAGTTTCAGTCACTCTGTGGTCCTCTATTGCTGTGACACTGTCTTTTTAATGGTCTTTTTGTTATCTTATCTTAATAGTCCCTGCAACAATTGCCTAATGGCCCTCTTTCATTTACAGTTATATTTAGTTGCAGACTCTATCACTGTTCTATCTTTTTAAAAAAGAGCAAAGAGAGTTTCTTGTCTGTGAACTTGTTTTGTTGGCCGTCTCCTCCTTCATCTCGAGGTAGATTGCCTGAAAGCTAAATAATTTACTATCTGATAACCTCACTGGGAACTGACATGATGCCCAGACAGAAGCCTGGAGTTACAAGTTTAAGTTGTCACCTCTATTTGAATCTCTACTCATTTCAAACACTTGCTACATATTGATATTCACATCTTTAATGTACAAGACAACTCAATGAAAAAAGATGTATTTTACATCTAGCAGGTGTCATGTGAACAGCAGGAAAACTGTTATAATGTTTCATTGTTATTTTAGGTTTGAAACTTGTTACAACTAATATTCACAAGTACTCTTTTCGGAACAAAACAGAGTGCGTTTCAGCTCATTTTAAAATGCATCTTTTAATGATGGTTATTTCTGAGCAGTTGGACAATAAAAGGAGAATCCATCTGCATTGCTGGCCATGTCATTATTGGTTATTCATGCATGAATGAAATGGTCTACATACCATGTCCACTGATATAAATGTAAAAATTGTGGCATTTTTTCAGTGCTATTCCAAAATGTACTGTATTGAAGTTGTTTATTGTGACATTAACTTTGTCAATGAATTTCATGAGGAAAGATATGTTGCTGTATCTCAATGTTTGAATGTGCTCTCACATTGTGTTGCATCGTTTGACCTGAAAAGACTTGAACTGGGTAAGGCTGATTTTAGCCCCACTTTGCTGATAACTACTTTTATAATAGGAAACAAGAAAAATCCTTCAAGGCACACTTAAACTCTTAACAGCATATTTAAGGACTGGAACTATTACTTTAGACACACCCAGGACACAAATTTAGCAGTAGGACCAACATTTGAACAGATTCTGAGTGCAGGTTGTCTCACTAATAAGTTGGTTTATTTTCACCCATTTTTGGCCCAAATCACGAACGCAGCACAACATATAGCAGTTCTCCACAATCCCAAACACCCTCACAACCAATTCCCCCAACCCCTCCATTTCTTTCTGACATACTTTTCTTTCTTAGATATTTTTTCATTTCTTGGTCAAAGTTTCACTGTGTGCCATGTTATTAGTTTTGTTGGTTCTTTTCAGAATCCATAATTATTTTCTCTCATATCATTTTCACTCAGCAATTATTTATACTTTCTGCTTTTTCTTTTCCCTCTGTTGTTTCTCTCATTTCCTAAGTTACAATAGATTGCATTATATAGCACCTTCAGTATAGACATTCTTAAAATGTTTGAAGCATCAGTTAATAGGAGCAGCTTTACCTTAACTTTTCCTCAGATGAGGGGATTGTCCAGTGATGAAAGGCTGAGCAAATTGGGCCGATATTCTCTGGAGTTTAGAAGAATAAACCCTGATTTCATTGAAACATTTACGTTTAGGAAGGGGCTTTACATGGTGGATACTGAGACACTTTGTTGGCTGGAAAGTCTAGAGCAAAAGTGTACAGTTTAAGGATAAGAGACTAATGATTATTTAGAATTGACTGAGTAAATATTTCTTCCCTTAACAAGTTGTGAATCTATCTCAGTGGTCTGTGAATATGCCTTTACTCCATGTATTTATGTTAATATAGACAGATCTTTGGTATCACAGGGAATCGATGGATATGAGATACTGGCAGGAATGTGGATTTGAAGCCCAAGATGAGCCCATATCACATTGAATAGCTAAACTGGCTTTATAGACTACATAGGTTTATCCTCTTCCAATTTGTTAATGTTCTTCAGAAAGGCAGAATCAGACAGAAATGTGCACTAGTCCAAGATGAAGCTATTCACATGCAGATATTAAGTAAGAGCTTAAAGAGGGGAGGAAGCAGGAAAGGTTTAAACTTGTTGGAGAATTCAGAATAGAAGGAGGTCGTTTAATCCAGATACCCTGCCAGGTATTTACAGAACAATCCTGACAGGCCTGTTCTCCTGCTCTATCTCTGCATCCCTGTCAGTTTATTGCTTCAAGTGCTACTCCATTTTGGAAACCACTGTTTTGCCTTTACTGCCTTCATAGGTAGCAGGAGCCAGTTCATTATCACTTGTTCTGTAAGGAACCTTTTCCCTTACATCCATGTATTTCTTGCCCGAATCCTTGTACCATTAGCTAATAGGAGGAGTTTTTTAGGATACCTTATTTAACCCTACCATAATTTCGGATATCTGTATCATATCTCCCTTCAAGCTCATTCGAACATACAAGTTAAAGGTGGAGTAGGACATTCTAGCCTCATCTGCCTTCAGTAACATCATGGCTGATCCAACTGTGGCTTCAACTTCACATTCCTGCCTATTCATCTTAACCTCCAACTCCTTTAATAGCCAAGAATCTATCTAAGTCCACCTCTACTGTTCTGTGGGAAGAGAGCTCCATAGACTGTCATGCCTCTGAGGAAAAAAGAAATCCTCATCTCCAGCTTAATTGGGGACACTTTACTTTAAACTGTGTCACCTAGTTCTAGTTTGCTTCAAGGAGAACAATTTCAAACTTTTCCAACCTAAGCTAATTTTGTAACTAAAACCTTTCATCCCTGGAAGCATTCTGTTAAATGTCTTCACCACCTCCTCAAGGAATCTCACATCCAATTGTGAAGAAACACAGAATTATTACAGAGTAGGCCATTCAGCCTATTATTGTCTGCACTGGCTTCCTGAATATTTTGACTTAGTTCAATGTCCTTTCTCTGTGATCCTGAACATTGTTTCAAACCTTCTTGAATGCCAAAATATGAATCTTGAGCTCACCCAGTCTTGAACATTCCCGTAGAGCTGAACTCTGAGATAAAGTCTAGTCACTGACCCTAAGACTAGAATGTCAAATATTAGCATTATGTGCTAAACATCCACCCAACATTGAAGCTGAAACCAACAGATCTAATGTAAACTCAGATTTTCGCCAACGGCATCAAAGAGCTGCACTTCCTTTGTCTTGCATCTTATCATTAACTTTAGGGAGAAATAGTCTTAAGACATTGAGTACAAATATCTGTTACTTTCCTTTTATAATAAATTGATTCTTCCTTAACATTCCTGGTATTGTTTAGTTTTTATCATAGCTATACAATGAGTTTACATATTCTGCTCTTAAGGATTGAATATAAAGTCCATGGTTAGTTCTGAAAGCCATCTATGTGCTCTGATTTGTAATTATCTGGGACTGCTACTAATAATCAGCTGGCATTTCCTTGACATATTGAGAATTTTTCCTGTTCTTACTAAGAAATGCAGAATATTGCTGAGAAAGAGGCATACTGTTAATATTTTCCATCTTGTATTCATCAGGCAGAATCACAAAAATGCCAATGTCAACGGTATTTTTGCAATTCTGTCCTAAAATACTCAAATACCAATCTTCAGGTATGGCAAGATTTCATTTTACAAGTTAACCCTGGATACCTGGAACACTCTTGGTTCAGTTTTGAAATAGGTGGAAATAAAATAGCTTTACAGAAAATTGTGCACACAGGTAGGTGTTTATCAGATATCTTGAATGCAGTGGAAAATTAATTGCTAACTCTTCTGTGGCTAAGAACATTTGGGTTACTTGATAGTTTTGTTGTTATTCGGTGTCTGCAGCCATGGCTTTGTTTACCCTTTTCAGACTAGGATGGACAGCATTTAATTTCTGTTTGTTCGAGCACAGTCATTTCATAGTTTTTTTTTCTCGCTCATTGATATATTTATAAATTGGAATAGAGCAGGATTAGTTGACTATACTTTACATTATCTTATACAGCCAATATCTAGTAGAATTATGTTTTTTTGTTACCAGGTCTAATGTACGCCTCACTGCAAGTATTTTAGGTAAACAAGTGGACAGCCTTGCTCCATCAATTACTAGGGTTTTAGTTCAGGGTAAACAAGTAAGTATACACCTTACTCATCAGTACAACAGTTCTTTGATACATTTTCTTTCTTTATTTAATATTGATATTAATTTTGCAATTCTTTTCCTGAGTCAATTTTTTCTAATGTTTATGTATCATGGGTAAGTCATCTAAAATAATAAAATACTTTCAATTTAAACCATGCTATGTTTTATTCCCATGCTGTGTAAAGAGTGCCCATACTTTCAGTCAGTCAGGAGATGACTCATTTTAGTTGCTCTTATGTGTGGAAAAATTATTTTCCCGGAACATCAGAAAGAACCAAGTTACATTCCACAACTAAGCAAATCCTGAATAGCATCAGTTAATTTAGTACATTTTGCAATAAAGACTTTGCTGTAATGAAAGGAAGCATGTCAGCCAATTTGTAGAGAACAAAATCACAGGAAGAACAATTCTGTCTTATTTATTCATTTGAATGAGGGAATGTTTTAAGATTTTTTTTGTGTAGTTACCATTTTCCTTTCTCTATCTATCCAAGAGATCAGCTGTGAAAATGTGAGAGTCCCCTAGCATATGTACTCTTCCAATTCCTTAGTATGAATGTTTAAATCAAATGAAAGATATGAGCAATGTTTTGGTGTATTCCTGTCTATAAGGAGAAATTTGACTGAATTCCATTTTGCTTAGTACCTATTAGACAGAAGAAATTTTGTCTTTTCAATTGAGAGAGCTGGATTCATTCTCAGATTCCAGAGATGGAAGCTGTGTTCTAACTCATTGCACCAGAGTGTCTCCCATTTGAATTACCCATAATGTTTCGATAATTTTATGCAAAGAATGAAGAGTAACACTCCTGAAGCCATGCATTTCTTTTGGACATATATCTAGGTTGGTAAACCTATTAATTTAGAGGAGAAAGTGAGGTCTGCAGATGCTGGAGATCAAAGTTGAAACTTTATTGCTAGAACAGCACAGCAGGTCAGGCAGCATCCAGGGAACAGGAGATTCGACGTTTCGGGCACAGGCTCTTCTTCAGGAAGAAGGGCCTGTGCCCGAAACGTCGAATCTCCTGTTCCCTGGATGCTGCCTGATCTGCTGTGCTGTTCCAGCAATAAAGTTTCAACAAACCTATTAATTTAGCAGAGCATTTTATTTTAAAATGCAGCAAACTAGTTAAATAGTAGATGTTTTCCTCAGCATTTAGACATTGCACAGTTATTTTTAAAGGGAGTTGCAGTCTGACTGACTTAATATCTAAGCACTTCCTCCTCACTATATTAGACAAATCACTTTCAGCATTCACAAATAAGTTCAAAATCCTTGTTAAATAATTTCTGCTTCTTTTGTCAGCACATGTCAGAATAACATACAATAGAAACAAAGTGAACAGCTATAAAGGAATATATAGCATCTGGGAGAGGCTTTTCATCGCATTCAACATGGCACCATGAGTGAATGAATGTTGTGCATGTGCTGCTGCAGTGTTCTTATGAGCTATTTCCAACATAATTAGAATAGTGGTGTCAACTCACTTTCGCACACCAAACTGGAGACCAACTTTTAAACAGCGTAAAATTATTTAAAACTTTAATTGTAAAAACTAAAAAGGACCAGAAAATTGGCATGTTTAATGCTCTACATTTGCCTTTTCTTGCCTAGGTTTAATGACATTTTTATATATCCACGACAGAACAACCTCGATTATCCGAACAAAATGAGCAGGGAGTATTTTGTTTGGATAACTGAGTGTTCCAATAACTGAATGTTTGGATAACGGATGACGTTTTTAACAGGACATTGAGACATTGATTGGATAATCTGAAATTTGTATAATTGATGTTCGGATAGCCGAGGTTGCCCTGTATACATGACAAATGAGCATTTTAAAATTTCTTAATTGGTTAATCATTTTTTGAACCTCTTTATAAACTCAAGAGGGAATATAGCTTATATTTTGAACAACTGTCTGTAAATAATTGCACTTTTTACAAAAATGAGTTTATCATACTTAAAGTATGGTTCATATTTATGTGTACATGTACTATATGAATAGATTTTTCACTCACTAAGCTTTCTTCATTGCTATTTACCAGATTACAATAGGAGTGTTCGGGCATGAAGAGGCAGTGATTTCAAACCCCTTGTCTCCAACGGACATAAAGAAGATTGTCTACACTAAATGCGCCCAGCACGATGAAAGGGAGGCAGTGCTTCAACAGGAACTTGTCATTCATATTGGTTGGCTTATCTCTAATTCTCCAGAACTCTTCCACGGGATGCTGAAATTTAGAATTGGGTATGTTAAATATATATATATTATTTGACTTTTCAGCGAATCTTTATTGAAATACTGATTTTTGTTGTTAAAGACATTAACATGCATAATCATTTTGAGGGGAGCTGATGAGATCAGCCATAATTGTCTTAAATAGTGGAGCAGGCTCAAATTGTCTGCTACTGCTCCTTGTTCTTATGTTCTTCTGTAGTTGTTGGACCTGTTTGCTGTAGAAATAAATGCTATTAGTTAAACTTCCCTGAAATTAATTTTCTGTTCTTAATACTGTTTTGCCTTGCAAATTCCCAGGAATTACTGAATAAATGTGCGATGTAATTATGTACTTCCTAACCAATCAAATTGAAGAATTGTGAATTTAGTAGCAATTATATTGAGAAAAACTTTGTTAATTACACTGGGCAAATTCAGTGCTGAATGTTGCACAGAAACAAAGAGTAAAAAGGATTGGGTTAAGAGAATGAAAAAGGATAGAGGATAAGTTCAAAGAAAAACTAGATATCGCACTTTTCAACAATTAAAACCTGATGGCATGAAACTTCACACATATCAAGTAATTTTTAGTCCCAGAGATGATCTTTAACTTTGCACATCATTAAGCATTTCTGTCATATGCATAAATACCTGTAGAGTTAACTTAAGTAGATCCAAGGAAAGCACTAAATTCTTGTGGTCGGTTTAGCAAGTGTAGGACCCTCGTGCCACCAAATACATTTCAGTGGTGAACCAGAAAGTGACATATAACTTTTGGAAAATTAACTTGGAGCAGCTTAAATATCATCTTTTCGATTTTCACATTTACTTGCTTATTGTGTTGTCTGAAGATGCTGTAACCTTTGCACATAAAGAACAGTGAGCACCATTAGCCTTGTCTTTATTTTGACAGAATGTTCTGGGTAAATGTTTTCTTGAAAAGTGTAGTAAGAGGTTAGATAACATCTGTTAATGTATTTATGCATCTTAACTGCCATTCTGGACTATTTGGTAAGATTGGTAGTAATCACCTTTTAATTAAATCAGGTCATCCAAACATTTTGGATTTTCTGGGTGGAAGAAGTGAGGTTGAATAACAGTTCTAACTTCATCCTTCATTTGAGTTGGGGCAACAGTAACATAGTTGTAATGCCATTGGACTAATAATTGAGAGCTAATGCCTTAGGGACATCAGTTGAAATCCCATCACAGCAGCTTAGGAATTTTAAATTCACTTATTAATTCTGGAATTGAAAGCTAGTCTCAGAAATGGTAATCATGAAACTATCTTCAGTGGTCGTCAAAAGTTCATCTGGTTCACTAACGTCCTTTAGGAAAAGAAATCTGTCATTCTTTCCTGATCTGGCCTACACGTGACTCCAAAGCCGCAGGAATCTGGTTGACTCTTAACCATCTTCTGAAGCAGTCTAGCAGTCACTGTTCAAAAACATTTAGGAGTGGGAAGCAATTACTGTGCTTGCTGGCAGTGCCAACATCCCAAGAAATAATAAGTTGAAAAATAAATCTCTTGGCAATCACATTAAATTTACTTATCCTACTTGCAGATTCCTTTTTATTCTTTATTTCAGTCTGTTACATTCCAAGTATGATTGTTCCACTTTCTTCCATAAAATCCACAATTTCTTCTGCCATCTGTTTTTGCTTGAAATGCTTTGCTTTTGTCAGAATTTAACTTTTGCATTTTCCATTAGGAACTGCATGATCAAGTTAAACTCCATTTCTGTTTTGTTGTCTCTTCCACCTACAGTGTTGCAAAATCCAATCATTCAAAATCCAATCTCCTCAGTTTCCTAATATTTTATTAGGAATTTTCACCTTGATATTTGTCATAGGAACCACTGCTATGTGATCACTGTCACAGTGTGCTTCAGGAAATGATTTTGATTCCTTAATGCAAGTTTCTGAAACAGCTATTTGTTATAATAAAATCAATCTGATTTCACATTTGATCTTCTGGACTTCTCCATATCCAGCTTTAGCCTGGATCATGATTGAGCTGTTTGTTTATAATAGTCTACTTGTTCCATTGGAACCAATTGACCCACATGACGCCTTTGTTGTTGTATTCTTCAAAACTATGTGGGACAACAATTCCTAGTATGCGAGAGCTTCCTACCTTTGCATTGAGATCACCCATGACAATGGTGTTGTCTTGAGAACCACATTGTTTGCTGGCTTGGTCTTGTAGAAAACCTCAGGATTTTCATCTGATGGATATGTATTTGTAAAATTTTGACATTGAAAGGTGTACCTACTATTGTGATAAGGAGAATTGTCTGGGAAGTAGCCCGTTAATCTGAAAGAGGCTTGGAAAGTTTATAATCAAGAGCTACTGTGAATTCATTTTTATAATTATCTCTCCCAAGTAGGTAATGACTCCTTCTTTGTACTGGTACTTCTCAGCTCTCATCCACCTTACTTCACATAACCCAAGATTATTGACTAATAACCTACACTTCTCTTGAAACACATTTTCGGCTTTCCCTATTTGATTGATGTTCTAACATTCTAAGCCGCAATTATTCTGGGTTCAGTTTTTTTGTACTCTTATAGTTTGTTTTCAAAGTATTTCATGGGTGGTGCAGTAAGATGACAACGGTCTTGATTCATCTGTTGTTCATGGATGTCTATACCAGCAAGATGCTGACTCTATTGCTGCAAACACCTATTCATATCTTGATAAGAACTATTCGCTTTGATCATATTTGGTCAGGTAAAATGGTAAACATGAAATGGTTTCCTGTTCCTTCCTCCATATATGTTTGGAGGTTTCACAAACTCTCTTCCCAAATGATCCTCCACCATCCAGCCATTTTCTTCCCAGGTCGCAACTCATCTGCCTTCACTGCCATAGAATCCACAGATTCAACATTGGCTATCATTTGTAACCCTGAGCTAGGGGCACTCTGCTACCAGCCAGGCTAGCTGGAATTGTAGGGTTGACGACCTGTCGACCCTCCTCCCCCACTCCAACCTCTCACCCTCACAACGCGCAGCCCTCCAATCCCTCTGCTCCAATCCTGACCTCACCATCAAGCCAGCGGACAAAGGGGGCGCAGTGGTAGTCTGGCGCACTGATCTCTACATCGCTGAAGCCAAACGCCAACTCGAGGACACCTCTTCCTACCGCCCCCTTGACCATGACCCCACCCCCCATCACCAAACCATCATCTCCCAGACCATACAGAACCCCTTCACCTCAGGAGATCTCCCACCCACAGCTTCCAACCTCATAGTCCGGGAACCCTGCACTGCCCGGTTCTAGCTCCTTCCCAAGATCCACAAGCCTGACCACCCTGGCCGACCCATTGTCTCAGCATGCTCCTGCCCCACTGAACTCATCTCTACCTACCTCGACACTGTCCTATCCCCCCTAGTCCAGGACCTCCCCACATACGTTCGAGACACCACCCACGCCCTCCACCTCCTCCAAGACTTCCGTTTCCCAGGCACCCAATGCCTCATCTTCACCATGGATATCCAATCCCTCTACACCTCCATCCGCCATGACCAGGGCCTCCAAGCCCTCCGTTTTTTCCTCTCCAGACGTTCCCAACAGTCCCCCTCCACCGACACTCTCATTTGTTTGGCCGAACTGGTCCTCACCCTTAACAATTTCTCCTTTGAATCCTCCCACTTCCTCCAGACCAAAGGGGTAGCCATGGGCACACGTATGGGCCCCAGCTATGCCTGTCTCTTTGTTGGCTACGTAGAGCAGTTGATCTTCCGTAAATACACCAGCACCACTCCCCACCTCTTCCTCCGCAACATTGATGACTGCATTGGCGCCACCTCGTGCTCCCGCGAGGAGGTTGAGCAATTCATCAACTTCACCAACACATTCCACCCTGACCTTAAATTTACCTGGACCATCTCCGACACCTTCCTCCCCTTCCTGGGACCTCTCCATCACCATTAATGACGACCGACTTGACACCGACATTTTTTAGAAACACACTGACTCCCACAGCTGCCTGGATTACACCTCTTCCCACTCTACCTCTTGCAAAAATGCCATCCCGTATTCCCAATTCCGCCGCCTCGGTCGTATCTGCTCCCGGGAGGACCAGTTCCACCATAGAACACACCAGATGGCCTCCTTCTTTAAAGACCGCAATTTCCCTTCCCACGTGGTTAAAGATGCCCTCCAACGCATCTCATCCACATCCCGCAATTCCGCCCTCAGACTCAACCCCTCCAACCGCAACAAGGACAGAACGCCCCTGGTGCCCACCTTCCACCCTACCAACCTTCGCATAAACCAAATCATCCACCGACATTTCCGCCACCTCCAAACAGACCCCACCACCAGGGATATATTTCCCTCCCCACCCCTCTCCGCCTTCCGCAAAGACCGTTCCCTCCGTGACTACCTGGTCAGGTCCACGCCCCCCTACGACCCACCCTCCCATCCTGCCACTTTCCCCTGCCACCGCAGGAACTGTAAAACCTGCGCCCACACCTCCTCCCTCACCTCCATCCAAGGACCTAAAGGAGCCTTCCACATCCATCAAAATTTTACCTGCACATCCACCAATATCATTTATTGTATC
>NC_057726.1:39836800-39841772 GCF_004010195.1 Chiloscyllium plagiosum
AACAGTTTCCTCATTTCCCGTTCCCCCACCTCATCCTAGCTTCTAACCTCCAGAAACTCGCTCCCCTGACCTGTCCGGACTTGTCCGACCTGCCCAGCTCCTTTTCCACCTATCCACTCCCCCCTCTCCTCCCTGACCTATCACCTTCATCTCCTTCCCCACTGACCTATTGTACTCTATGCCACTCTCTCCCCACCCCCCCCCTCCTCTAGCTTATCTCTCCACGCTTCACGCTCTCTGCCTTTATTCCTGATGAAGGGCTTTTGCCCGAAACGTCGATTTTGCCTGTCTTCGGATGCTGCCTGAATTGCTGTGCTCTTCCAGCACCACTGATCCAGAATCTGGTTTCCAGCATCTGCAGTCATTGTTTTTACCTTTTTGACACCTTCAGTCTTGTTCAGGAATCAACAAATGCATTTCAACTGAGGTAATGAAAAGCTTGGATCTGAAGAAAATTCATTAACTTGTTAATGAAATTTTGGACAAGATAACGGTTTGAAATTCCATTAGATGTTTGAAAAGCAAAGGATAGTTCAATTAATGAAAAGGAGCAAAGCCAGAGAAGTGCTTGTATTAAAAAAAACTCACCTGACAAAGGAGCAGTGCTCTGAAAGCTTGTGATTTCAAATAAACCTGTTGGACTATAACCTGGTCTCATGTGACTTCTGACCTTGTCCACCCCAGTCCAACACCGGCACCTCCACATTAAAAAAAAAGTTGACGACCAATCAAAAATAAAGAGGCATGTCCAGAAACTTTGCAAGAAGGAATGGAATTTATGCTGAAGATGAAGAAGAATTGGTGAGTACTTGGATGCTCTGAAGACTGAAGCAACAATCAAGCTAGGAACCGTAGAAACCTTGACTCTAATCATCAACAAGATTTAAATACTGTCGTTATCCCTGCAGATCTAACCAAGTCTGGTGTTCTCAGTTGCGAAATAAATCTGGCATAATAGAATGTGAGATACATTGACCAATCAGCCTAATGATCAGCAGTAAAGATTACCAGAGAATCCTAATGACTAGAGTTAGAGAAAATGAAAGCAGCGATTTCAGTCATTCGCTGGCTTTCTGAAAGGTGAAAAAAACAAGAAATACAATCCAAATTAAAAACCTTGGCAGGAAGAACCATTGAAATTAAAATTTTGACTTTCCTATGTTCTTATTGATTGCACTAAAGCATTTAATAAAGTCCCATCAAAATAATCTCATGGAAATGCCAGATGATGTGAGCATCAATGGAAAAATCTTCAAATCATCAGGATTATTTACTGAATTCAGATAGCACCGATCAGATTTGAGAACAAATCTGTGATTTGGGAGCAATTAAAATAAAAGCCTGTGCTCTCTCACTGGACTGTTTCTCTTATTCCAGCAAATGCACTGTCTGAGGAATTAAAGAGACGCTATAAAGGTAGGAGGGAGAGTAATCAACAACATTGGCTGCACCAACCAAACCAAACTTATCACAACAAATGAAGAAGCTTTCCAAAAGTAATTGATGTAGTTATGAAGGCAAGCAGTAGACATGGGCTAGTACTCAAAAATAAGATCATTCCAGTGGTAACATCACAGTAAATGGAAGTAAGTCAGAACATGTGAATAATTCAACTATCTAGGGAAGCCCAGTACCATTGATGTCAAAAGCGGTACTGAAATCCAAAACAGGACTGGACAGGCCAGAAGTGTTTTTACAAATATAAGTAACATTTTAAGACCTGTCAGCTGTAGTTTAAAACTATAATCCATGTACTAAATTACAATGTCTGGTCAATAACCAGTAAGTATATGAAGCAGGAGCATTGGAAAAGAGGAAAAAAAGAAAATCAGCAACTTTGAAATACGGTGTTTTTGGTAAAATGCGTCAAGAAAATAATTAACTGAATGAGGCCAGTAGAACAGGATAATTCTTGAATATATTACAACACGGGGTAAACCCTCCTGCTTAATTTAAACCCGCAATACAGAATAGATTTCTCCCATGCAGCAATCTGTGAAAATTCAAGAGGCCAAGAACTAGTTAAAGTGAAAGTAACAACTTTATTTCTTAAAGTATAACAGAGAATAATTAATGAACAACTATTACAACTCCTTCCTGTAACCAATCTTTTACTTTCCTTTCAATAATACTAGTCCTATTAAATCCCCTGATTAAGATTTACTGAAAAAATCTCAAATTTCAAAATCAGCCAGATGTGGAATTTTCTTTTTGCATCTTCCTGTGACGTCATCTTCTTAGGGATTTTTGCTTCACAGATTACTGATCAATAAAGGTACCTTTAAGAGAGCTATTCTTAGGGCAGTCTGCAGACATAATTGGCTTTGCAGTTCTCCACCCAACTGTTCAATTTTCCCTGGTCTTATACCCCAAAGCATCGGATTGTTTCATTGGCTTTTAAGATTGTCAATATACTAAATTCAAACTTGATTGGAATTTTGTATTTTTTAGGGTATAATTTAAACTGATTGGCCTAATTCAAATCAGTTTCGTTGTTTCTAGGCAACCAGCTAAGCTAGTTTTTGACCAAGTGTTACACTGTTACCTTGTTCAGAACACTTGGTGCTATCAGATCGTTCTGCTAGGTTTTAACTCTCTTAAAGGTAAAGTACACCCACATCTTCATAACAAATAGTGTCATAAGGTGGCAAATGGTCCTGCAACCAAATCAACATAGACATCTAATTCAAACCCACTGACTCCCACAGCTACCTGGTCTACACCTCCTCCCACCCCCCACTTCCTGTAAAAATGCTATTCCTTACTCCAAATTCCTCCACCTTCATGGTATCTGGTCCTGGGTAAGCAATTCCACTCTATGACATCCCAGATGGCTTCACATTTCAAGGACCGCAATTTCCCCTCCCACATGGTCAATAATGTTCTCCAGTGTATCTCCTCCACTTCCCACACCTCCGCCGTTGAACCCCACCCTTCCAACCGCAATAAGGATGAATCCCCCCGCCAGACCTCACCTTCCACCCCACTAATCTCCGGATACAGTGCAATATCCTCACCATTTCCACCAGCTTCAATCAGACACCACCACCAGAAATATATTTCCCTCCCCACCCCATCAACATTCTGCAGAGAGTATTCCCTCTGCGACTTCCTAGTTAGGTTCACATACCCAACCAACTCATCTTCCACTCCCAGCATCTTTCTTTGTTGCTGTAAGAGTTGCAAAACCTGCACCCACACCTCCCCTCTCACCTCTGTCCAAGGCCTCAAAGGATCCTTCCACATCCGGCAGAGATTTTCCTGCAT
Organism: Chiloscyllium plagiosum; assembly: GCF_004010195.1. Classification (NCBI taxonomy): domain Eukaryota; kingdom Metazoa; phylum Chordata; class Chondrichthyes; order Orectolobiformes; family Hemiscylliidae; genus Chiloscyllium; species Chiloscyllium plagiosum. The sequence continues at coordinate 39,840,068 of NC_057726.1, forward strand.
ATCCAAGCACCTCATCTGTCTGTTGCTCTTGATGTTGTATCCTTTGCATTGGGGAGACAAGACACCAACTGACTTAACGTTTCAGGGAGCATCTCTGGAACACATGCACCAACCAATCCCACCGTCCTGTGGCCGACCACTTCAACATTCCCTCCCACTCCGCCAAGGACATTCAAATCCTGGGCCTCCTTCACTGTCAAATCCAAGCCACCCAATGCCTGGAGGAAGCACACCTCATCTTCCACCTTGAGACATTCCAACAACACAGCATCAACATCAATTTCACCAGTTTCCTCATCTCCCCATCCTCCAATTCCTCCCAGAACCAACCTTCCAGCTCAGCACCACCCTCTTCAACAGTTTTACCTGTTTATTTTTCTTCCTTCCTATCAGCTCAACATTTGCCTCTGACCTATCACCATCACCCCCCACTTGCATTTACCTATCACCTTCCCATTTTCCTTCACCCTCCCCCCCCAGCTCACCCCCACCCTCCTACTCATCTCTAAGCCCCATTCCCCCACCCATTCCTGATGAAGAGCATGCCCGAAGCATCAATTTTCCTGCTCCTCGGATGCTGCCTGATCCGCTGTCCAGTGCCACACTTTTCAACTCTGATCTCTAGCATCTATAGTCCTCACTTTCTCTTGAAAAGTGAACTACTTTGAACATGCTATCTGTGCTGTAAGTTTGGACTACCTAATCACAATTGGAAGAATTAGTGGGAGAAGAGCAAGAAGCTTTGAGTGAAATGAGCAGCTAGACAACAAAAAGGCTCAGCCACAGCTCCCAACAATGAGTTCATCTACAGTTGCTATATTGGAAAATTTAGATTATTGCTACAGTTTCCTATTTTTGAATTGCTTTTCTGAGTGCACTTCATGAAACTTTGTCCGTCATAGCTCTTACAGCAACTTTTTTCATGCAATCTTCTACTCTTTACCTCATTACTTATGCATCTGGTCTGTACGGAGCGCTTGACGTGGAGTTGCATGGTAGGAGAGGTGGAAATGCTCATCGCTGTCAAAACCTTATGACCTTCACGACGGTGACACTATATTTAGAACATAGAACAGTACAGCACAGAACAGGCCCTTCAGCCCACGATGTTGTGCCGACCATTGATCCTCATGTATGCACCCTCAAATTTCTGTGACCATATGCATGTCCAGCAGTCTCTTAAATGTTCCCAATGACCTTGCTTCCACAACTGCTACTGGCAACGCATTCCATGCTCTCGCAACTCTGTGTAAAGAACCCACCTCTGACATCCCCTCTATACTTTCCTCCAACCAGCTTAAAACTATGACACCTCAATTAGGTCCCCTGTCTTCCTTCTTTTTTCCACTGAAAAAGGTCTGAGCTCAGTCAATCTGTCTTCATAAGATAAGCCCTCCAGTCCAGGCAGCATCCTGGTAAACCTCCTCTGAACCCTCTCCAAAGCATCCACATCTTTCCTATAATAGGGTGACCAGAACTGGATGCAGTATTCCAAGTGCGGTCTAACCAAAGTTTTTATAGAGCTGCAACAAGATCTCATGACTCTTAAGCTCAATCCCCCTGTTAATGAAAGCCAAAACACCATATGCTTTCTTAACAACCCTGTCCACTTGGGTGGCCATTTTAAGGAATCTATGTACCTGCACACCAAGATCCCTCTGTTCCTCCACACTGACAAGAATCCTATCCTTAATTCTGTACTCAG
>NC_057726.1:39841883-39846240 GCF_004010195.1 Chiloscyllium plagiosum
CACTCACCACAGACTTCCAGGCAGAATATTTTCCTTCTACTACCACTCGCTGTCTTCTATTGGCCAGCCAATTCTGTATCCAGACAGCTAAGATCCCTTGTATCCCATTCCTCCTGACCTTCTGAATGAGCCTACCATGGGGAACCTTATCAAATGCCTTGCTGAAGTCCATATACACTACATCCACAGCTCAACCCTCATCAACTTTTCTAGTCACATCCTCAAAAATCTCGATAAGGTTTGTGAGGCATGACCGGCCCCTCACAAATCCGTGTTGACTGCATCTGCCCTCCGTGGAGGGCAGATGAGGAAGAAAGTATCCACAAAGGTAAAGTTGGATGAAGACCCATGTAAGCAAGTGGTGAGCTACAACTGCGTGTTTGCTGTGGCACTCATGTCAAGAATTGGCATCATTCTTTTCAGGAAAGGAAGAGAATTGGAAGCTGTATAATCAATGAGATGGGTTGGGCTCATAATGAAATGCGAACGCCTGGAAAGAAGACATTTGCCGCTCAATAGCACGAATCTGAAGTCACCATTTAAACCTTGAGGGGACAATTCGAAACTGTTTTGTAGACGTCATGATTCTGGTTCTCACTCTTTTCATTTCTTTTCAACTTTTTTGCTGATCCCCGCACTGTTCAAGAGAGTGGGGTCTTCGAATGAGAAATTAAACCATGTTCCATTTGCACTGCACAATTTGAAGAAGAGCACACAAGTGACACTCGGTCCTGACTTCCTCCCTGTATCTACCTTCAACATCCAAGGAAAGATGAACTTGTCTTATTACTGTGTGTGGACCTTGTACATATCGTACCTGACTTATTTGCCTGTTTAATAGAAATTACTGGACTTCAAATTTGTTGTGTGGTGTACTAAGAAAATTGGATAAAACTAGGTGTTTTGTATATATTTTCTCACTCCTCCTTCACCTGGTTTTATGCCATGGAATTTGATCAAGAATATGATGTTTCTATAGATTAAGAATACTTTTAAAATGACTGGATATTATGGAATTGCAGTTTCTTTAATTCATTTGTTGACATAGCATTGCTGGCTAGGCCAGTATTTATTGCCCATCCTTAGTTGCCCCAGCAAAGTTATGGTGAGCTGCCTTCAGTTCAAGAAACACTGCAGTCTCTGTGCTGTAGGTTGACTCACATGCTGGTAGGTAGAGCATTCCAGGATTTTAACCCAGCAACAGTGAAGGAATAGGATACATACAGTGAAAGATATATTTTGTAGTCAAGATGGTGAGTGGCTTGAAGGGACGCTTGCAGGTGGCGGTGTTCCCAAGTATCACCTACCCTTTTTGGATAGAAATGGACATGGGTTTTGAAAGTGTTGTTTAAGGATCTTTAGTGAATTTGTGCAGTGCAGCTTGTAGATAGTACACACTGCTGCAATTGAGCACTGGTGATAGTGAAGGGTGGTTGTTGTTTGAGAATGTGGTGCCAATTAAACGGACTGTTTTATCTGGATGGTGTCAAGCTTCTTAAGTGTTATTAGAGCTGCAATCATGCAGGCACTTGGGGAGTATTCCATCAGACTCTGATATGCTATAAAAGGCTCTGGGAAGTGAGGAGGTAAATTACTCATTGCAGTATTCCTAGCCTCTGTTCTCTCTCCATTTCCTTTTTGAATGACGCCCACTATTCTGCTGTAGATTTACTTTGAAATAGCTGTTCCAGTCTTGTTTGATCAGATTCTGCCTTATTTTAATAAAACCTGTCTTCCCCCAATCCAAAACCCTCTTTAACAGACCTACTTTTTCCTTTTCCATAACAAACTTTAAACATACAGTGTTGTGGTTACTATCACTAAACTGCTCTCCCTTTGCTAACTTCCCAATTAATGTTGGTGAAGTATAATATATTTATCCTATTATTGTTCTGACAGACCTCACTGAATTATTGACTTCTCTGCTTCTCTAGTGCCTGTTTACTGTTTAGGAGCCTATAATATGGTGTGTGTGTGTGTGGTGTGTGTGTGTGTTATGTATTCCTAAACTCTATCCACATATTCTAATTTGCAGACCTTTCCATGATATTGTCCCTCCTTACTGCAGTTACAGACTCCTTAATTAATAATGCACCACCACCTCTTCTTTTACACCCTCTCCCGACCTGTCTGAAAAGCCTATACACTGGAATGTTGATCTGCCAGTCCTGCCCCTCCTTCAACTACACCTCAACCACGCTACAGCATCGCAATTCTATGTGTCAATCCACATTCTTTACCTGTCCATCTTGCCTATAATAATCCTATCGTTGAAGTAGAGGCCACATGGCCTTAGTACATTTCATAAAGTATGCTGTATCCCTACTGAATGCTGTGTTCCCTCCAACTGCCAAACGAGTTTAAGTTCCTCCCAACAGCGTTAGCAAACCCACCTGCAAGGCTATTGGTCTCATTCTGGTTCACGTGCAGACTGTCCCACTGGTATAGGTTGACTTTCCCCAGAAATGAGCCCTATGATTGAAGAACCTAAATTCTGAGCCATGCATTTACCTACCCTGTGCATCTATTATTGTACTCTCTAGCACATGGTATTGGGAGTAATTCGGAGGTTACAACCTTTGTGGTCCTGCTCTTTAGTCTGCTGCCTAGCTCCCTAAATTCTTGATGCAAGACCTCACCTCTCATTCCGCCAAAATATTAATACCAATATATACCAAGACCTCTGTCTTATAACACTCCCCTTTCAGGATGCCCTGCAGCCACTCAGTGACATCCCTGAACCTGGCACCAGGGTGACAACACACCATTCTGGAATCCTGTCTACTGCCACAGAAATGCCTGTCTGTTCCCTATATAATGAAGCCCCTTATCACTATCACTCCTGTTTTCTTGTTCCTTGCCTCCAGTACATTCAGGCCACCCCACAGCTTACAAATCTCCCAAGCTTTGTGAAATCTGCAAACTTTGAAATGGTCCCCTACACAATAAATGTATATCATGTGCATCAAAGCAAAGGTCCCAAAACTGACCCGTGGGAAATTCCACTATCAACCACCTTCTAACCAGCAAAATGCCCATCAGTCATTAATCTATCCCTCAGCCATTCTGTCCCTCGGCCAATTTTGTATCCACGTTCCTTCTATGGATCAAGTCTGGGTGGTGGGATTAGACTCAATGGCTTTTTTTTTGAGCTGAGCCCACAAAACTGATGAGCCAAATGACCTCATTTTGTGCTGTAAATTTGTGATGTTTTCTCTGTTCTCCCTACAGATGGATCATCCATGCAATGAAACATGAACTAAAGATTCGAGGTGAGAATCTATCTGATGATTATGTGTACCAGATGTCACCAAGTGATGTCAAAAAACTTCTTCTGGATACTCTGCAGCCTGACCAACATGACAGGTACTCTGAATCAATTAAGTAACATGGCAACTGTATACTGTTGAAATGTACTGTCTTTTGTGTGAGCTATTTAACAGAAATACCCTTTCCCTGCACGCATGGATATAAAAATCGCCATGGCACCTTTCACAGAAGATCAAAAGTATTCTCTCTGTGCCCTGGCCATTATTTACGCCTCAATCTACAACTCAAAAACAAATTATCTGGCCACTTTCTGTATCTAGGATCCTGCTATCAAATACCAAGTCTGCCTATATTAGAACAGAATAGAATATTTTTATTGTCATGTGTGCACCAGCACAGGAGTACAGTGAAACATTTTACAATAGCTGCCTTTAATGGCCAAGTCTAGGCCATCATTACCTAAGTACAAATCTTGGATACAAAGAAGGATTAAAAGGAAAAGTAGTAGTATTTCCTACAGTGTCTAAAAAATAAATAAGACAGTTAATACAAAGTTAAAGGATTTACATTACAATCCACTAAAGAGCCTCAAATAGCAGCAGGTCAGAACATGGTCTGCCTGCCCACACCAGGCACAAATCCAACAACTGTCTCGCTTCTCTCCAGCCTCCAGTCCACTCCTCACCAGCACTCAGCAGCAACAAAGGAAATCGTGCTGTACTAGGATTTGCTTCCCTCGCGCCGCACTGGGACCCAGGAGTCTCTTCACGCCTTGGACTCGAGATTCCCCACGCACTACACTGGGACTCGAGATGCCCCGCACACTGCACCGGGTCTCGGGATTCCCCACCCACTGCAACAGGATTCGAGATTCCCCACCCACTGCAACAGGATTCGAGATTCCCCACGCACTGCAGCGGTACTCTGGTTTTCGCTCACGCCCCGCTCCTGTACTCGGGTTTCCCTTCACCCCGCTCCTGTATCGGGTTTCCCTTCACCCCGCTCCTGTACTCGGGTATCCCCTCACCCTGCTCCTGTACTCGGGTATCCCCTCACCCTGCTCCTGTACTCGGGTATCCCCTCACCC
>NC_057726.1:39846429-39869768 GCF_004010195.1 Chiloscyllium plagiosum
TGTACTCTGGTTTCCCCTCACCCCGCTCCTGTACTCTGGTTTCCCCCTCACACCCCATTCCTGTACTCTGGTTTCCCCTCATGCCTCTCCGGGACTCTGGTTTCCCCTCACGCCCCTCTGGGACACTGGTTTCCCCTCACCCCACTTCTGTACTCTGGTTTCCCCTCACCCCGCTCCGGGACTCCGGTTTCCCCTCACGCCCCTCTGGGCCTCTGTTTTCCCCTCACCCTGCTCCTGTTCTCGGGTTACCCCTCACCCCTCTGCAGGACTCTGGTTACCCCTCACGCCACTCAGGTATCTGGGTTTCTCCTTGTGCCGCTTGGGACTTCGAGTCATAGAGATGTACACTGCGGAAACAGACCCTTCAGTCCAACCCGTCCACGCTGACCAGATATCCCAACCCAACCTGGTCCCACCTGCTAGCACCTGGCCCTATCTCTCCAAAAACTTCCTATCCATATATTCTTCCAGATGCCTCTTAAATGTTGCAATTGTACTAGCCTCCACTACTTCCTCTGACAACTCATTCCATAAACGTAAACCATCCTCTGCGTGAAAAAGTTGCCCCTTAGGTTGCTTTTACATCTTTCCCCTCACCCTAAACCTATGCCCTCTAGTTCTGGACTCCCCCACCCCAGGGAAAAGACTTTGTCTATTTATCCTATCCATGCCCCTCATTATTTTATAAACCTCTGTAAGGCCACCCCTCAGCCTCCAATGCTCCAAGAAAAACAGCCTCAGCCTATTCAACCTCTCTCTATAGCCCAAATCCTCAAACCCTGGCAACATCCTTGTAAATCTTTTCTGAACCCTTTCAAGTTTCACAGTATCCTTCTGATAGGAAGGAGACCAGATCAGAAACATCAGGTTTCTCCTCACGCTGCTCCAGGATTCCTAATAAGAGAGAAAAATAGAGAAACTAAGTAAAAAGAACAGGCAGAGCAGAGGTGCTCCACTTTATGTAGTTGACCTTAAAGTGTACAGGGATGTCCAGAGGTCATGAAAATTACAATATAAATAGAAATTCTCTTCTACGATTTTGTAAAGTTTAGATTTAATTTGAGGATATAAAATCGTGATCATTGGGGTTTGATTATTGGAGACAATTTAGATTTTAAAAAAGTGCTCAAAATAAATTTTGAAGCCTCCTCAATCTAAAAATATTTTTTCAACATTTAGTCTCATGATTCAATGGCATGGCATATAACTGATCTCTTTGTAAGTGTACAAAACTTGTGTTGAGAATTTAAATGAATATTTCAACTATTTTCATAAATAATGAAACAGTCTACAGAGGCAATGTTAGTATCACCATTGAGTTACAAATGCTTAATTCAGGTAAAAGCAAAATGCATTAAATTTGTATCTGAATATTATGGAAATGAGTGCAGAAGCTATTAAACTAACACCAGCATTTGTAGAAAATTAGAATATAAATCTTCAGCTTTTACATTTTACTGCTTAAAACATTTTAATAGCCTGTACATCTCTGTAAAGTGAGATCAAAATAGATGTTAAATGGTGCAGATGGCCAAATTGAATGTAGAAAATGAGACAGATTAATTTGCCTTCTGCAACCTATATTCTCATTGTGGCTTGAAGAGGAAGATGGCAAGATTTTTTTTAACAAAAAATTTAAGCTACTAAATGCTCTTCTGACGTTATAAATCCCCATGCTGTAGATCTGGTGGGTTTTCTAGCAGCTGATCCATTACATAAAATAATGATGTACACAAGACCCTGAGGCACATCATTTGCTTTCTATGTAAATGGTATTGCTAATAAACTACTTCACAATAATCAGCCAGATTCATATTCTTTGGACTATCTGGTTTAATCTTTCACTCATTCGAGGATTCTTCAAGCATTTAAGGAAGTTGTTGGAGGTGATTCTGAAAGATAGGATTTACACGCATTTGAAGGGGCAAGGAATGATTAGGGATAGCCTGGTTTTGTGCAAGTGCAATATTTGTCTAGTAGTAGTATCCCACTGAAGGTGGGGGAAATGGTGGTTAACAGTCCTTTGGATCTGGATGCTGGTGGGGAGGTAAGTAAGGACCAGGAGGATCCTATTGGTGTTGTAGGAGAAAAGAGAAAATGTGAGGGCCAAATTGCCGGAAATAGGTCAGACATGCCTGAGGGCCCTGTCAATGACAGTGCTAGGGAATTCTTGTTTGAAATTGGAAATTTCAGAGGCCCTCTTATAAAAGCAGGCATCATTGGAACAGATGAGACTGAGAATCTGGGAGAATGGCATCTTTACAGGAACCAGGGAGTAAGAATGTATAGTCAAGATAACTGTGGGAGTTGGTTGGCTTCTAATGGATATTTGTGGCCAGCCTTTCCCTAGAAATTGAAACAGGGATATGATGGAAGGGAAGAGCGGAGTCAGAGACGGACTAGATAAAGGTGAGAGCAGGGTGGGAATTGGAAAAGAAATCCATAAACGTTTCCAATTCTGGTCAAGAGAGGGAAGCAGTACTGATGATGTCATCAATGGACCAAAGAAAGAGTTGTGAGGAGTGATCTGACTAAGATTGGAACAAGAATTGTTGCACGAACCCCATGTATAACTGGGGCCAATGTCGGTACCATGGGCACACCATTAACCTGAAAGAAGTGAGATGAGTTAAAGGAGAATTTGTTCAGAATGAGGATGAACTTGGCCTGGTAGAGGAGGGTGGTGGAGAATGAATACAGTCCAGGCCTTTTGTCAGGATGAAATGGAGAGCCCTGAGACCATCCTGATGAGGAATGGACATGTAAAAGGATTGCACGTCAATAGTGAAGAGCAGATGACTGGAGCCTGCAAACTTGAAATTCCAAAACTGACAGTGTTGGAGAAACCATGGATGTAAGTGGGAAGGGACTGCACAAGGGGAGAAAAACATTGTGTCGAAATATGAAGAGATGAGTTATTTGGGGCAGGAGGAGGTGTGTTTGTGGGAAGGAGTTAGGAGGATGGAGGTTAGGGGACTATGAACTTGGAGATGGTGGGTTTTGAGAGTGAGGGGAGATCACCAAATGAAATGAGATTAGTTGTGAACAGAATAGTACACCTGGAGTTCAATGTTGGGGTCTTGATCCAGAGGGAGAGAGCAGGAGATAACATTGCAGAATTTCAATTGGACATTCTTCTTCTATTTGGAATGTCATTGATCAAATTCCAACCAGTTCCTTTAGTTCAAGTCAAAAGGATCACATTTGAATGTAATAATTCTGTGCATTCCATTCATGGCAAATTTTATTTTCATATCCCGAATTCTTTGAAAATGCAGAATGAGGAGACATCTTTCTTTTTCTTCAGAGCATGGAAAAACAGGCGTCATCTTGATGGTTCCTTGAATCGTACTCCAAAGGGTTTCTATGACAGAATATGGCAGATTCTGGAGAGGACTCCTGAAGGCATCATAGTGACTGGAAGACATCTGCCCCAAGTATTTAAATCATATGATAGTGGCCTGTAGCATTTTCATTTTATAGTCAAACCTTCAGCAAAGCTCTCCATCCATGTTCATGCAAACCATTGCGTTATACTTGATCACAAAGTGATTCTGCAATGGTCTATACATACCCCATAGTAACCCGCACACTGCAAGTATGTTTTCTCCCAGTGTCAAATGTTGCAATGTACAATGACATGAAACATGTTCTGTAACTTAGTGCTATAATTCCCATCTCATTGGAATAGATGTCTCACATTAAGGTGAATGTATTTCAGTCTTTGCACTTCTGTGGAAAAATCTCAAAGTGGTGCAGGTGTTTAATGAAGCTGGCAGAATAGCTGCCTGTCTGATTGTCTCCCCAGCTGCAACTAGATATCGACGTTTCGGGCAAAAGCCCTTCATCAGGAATAAAGGCAGAGAGCCTGAAGCGTGGAGAGATAAGCTAGAGGAGGGTGGGGGTGGGGAGAAAGTAGCATAGAGGGCGGTGCAGGAGGCCCAGGACCTCCATGTCCTCGGCAGAGTGGGGAGTTGAAATGTTGGGCCACGGGGCGGTGTGGTTGATTGGTGCGGGTGTCCCGGAGATGTTCCCTAAAGCGCTCTGCAAGGAGGCGCCCAGTCTCCCCAATGTAGAGGAGACCGCATCGGAAGCAACAGATACAATAAATGATATTAGTGGGTGTGCAGGATGTCGAAGGCTCCTTTAGGGCCTTGGATAGAGGTGAGGGAGGAGGTGTGGACGCAGGTTTTACAGTTCCTGCGGTGGCAGGGGAAAGTGTCAGGATGGGAGGGTGGGACTTGTCCAGACTTGTCCTACCTGCCTATCTCCTTTTCCATCTATCCACTCCACCCTCTCCTCCCTGACCTATCACCTTCATCCCCTCCCCCACTCACCTATTGTACTCTATGCTACTTTCTCCCCACCGCCACCCTCCTCTAACTTATCTCTCCACGCTTAAGGCTCACTGCCTTTATTCCTGATGAAGGGCTTTTGCCAGAAACATCGATTTCGCTGCTCCTTGGATGCTGCCTGAACTGCTGTGCTCTTCCAGCACCACTAATCCAGAATCTGGTTTCCAGCATCTGCAGTCATTGTTTTTACCTCCCCAGCTGCAACATCTACTCTGAGGCACTAATGTAATTCAAGAAGATCTAGACTATTTTTTTAAAGTTAACTTGATTCTGGTGACTAGTGCAAGTAGTTCTTCCATAATGCAATGGTTGTTTTCTAGTGTAATCCCATAGTATAGAAAAATTATACTTTAGAAACAGCGTTTAAGGTGTTGGCGATGTATTCACGTTACAGCGAACGTACATTTTAAAAGCTTGGGCTTCAGAAACAGTGTCCCCAGTTCGTCAATCACATTACAGCAAATTTACATTAACAAAACATGCATTATAGCCGAATGAACTGAATGTAAAATAAATATTTTTCAGGAATCATTATAACTGTCACTGGTGATTTGACAGCTAAGTTGAAACTTTATTGCTGGAACAGCACAGCAGGTCAGGCAGCATCCAGGGAACAGGAGATTCGACGTTTCGGGCACAGGCCCTTCTTCTCCTGTTCCCTGGATGCTGCCTGACCTGCTGTGCTGTTCCAGCAATAAAGTTTCAACTTTGATCTCCAGCATCTGCAGACCTCACTTTCTCCATTTGACAGCTAATACAAGTAATTAACTGATAAATTGCTTTCTTTCATTACGACATTTTTTTTTGTAAGTTGACCTTTAACTGTTTTCTCTAAATTTATTTATCATGAGTTACTCTGATTTTGTGGTTGTTAGTGCACACATTCTGAGAGTACTGCTTTATTAAAATTTAAAGTAAAATGTTCATGATAGTCATCAGATTTCCAGAAAGCAACTAAAGTAATTGTATTGGGCTTCTAATGGTGTGACAACATCAGAGTTTTAGTAACAACGAAAGTATACTTGATAACCTTTTAAGCAGGAAAGATTTATAAGTATATGGAAGATTTAGATTGCTTTTCATCAGCAAGGATTCTGCCTAACATGAGCATATTTGTTTCTGCAGCAACCAACTTTATCAGATATGACCATGTACGAGATGAACTTTTCACTCCTTGTAGAAGACACTTTACAAGATATTGTCCAGCCTGAATATCGACAGATCATTGTTGAGGTGCTGATCAATATCCTAATTCAAACTCATCCCAAATTTTCATAATTTTTAACTTCATGCATAGTGTTTGCTGAAGCAAGTCCGAATGTGTTATGTAAATGTACAAAGCAAATTTGTGCCAGTCAAACTGAAGAAATAGGTCTGCAATTTAAGAAGACTAATGAGTGAGAAATGCATGGACCCATAAGATGCGAGTGCAATGTAAACAGAAACTACTGAAGAAACTCAGCACATCTGTGAGCAGGTGTGGAGAGACGAAAAAAGTTCACAGTAGTCAGATTTGACAGTCGTATTTAATTCAAGGCATTAGCTATGTTTCGCTTTCCACAGATGCTGCTAGACCTGCGAAGTTTCTCCAGCATGTTCTGTTTTAATTGTGAATCCCTAACACCCGTAATAACTTTGTTTTTATTTTACTGCAAGTTCGCCTGCAATCATCGCACTCACTTCCACCTGAATTTGACGAGTAATTGTCACATGGGGGTAGGCCACCAATACATGGCCCAGTTGAGACCCTTTGAATGGGCCATTTATGCATGAGGCCCTCCTGGAGATGGGCAGGGGTCCAGATTCGTACTGTTTAAAGAGTCGTCACCTGAATAATTGAAATAGGGCAAGCCAGCTAAGTGGAGACCATTTATATTGGGATATGTGGAGTTCTCCCCAATCATAGGATCCAGACCATAGTATTGCGGTATTGAGGATGCTGTATGTTGTGGCAAAGCTGCATATAATTATAGAATCATAGGGACAGACATTCCACTGGTCAGACAGTCATTGTTCCAATATCGATTGAAGTTGTGCATAGTTACTCAGTAAGCGTTAGACTAATTAATATGTGGTTTAATTCCTGAGTAAACTATTCAGTAGACCTCACTTCCGTATCCCTCAGACTCTTTACAGTTCCAGACCCTGGCCCACCACCTCCAGAAAGCCAAAATCCTCCATTTCGGACTGGATATCCCTTCCTGGGATCTGAAAGCACTTGACCCAATTCCCAAGTACCTCCCTACCACCACCACTGGAACCAATCCACCAACATCAGACCCAACCCAACTCAACTCCCCAACCCAACCCAGTACTATTGCTGCTGCTGGACCTGACCATCTGGACTCCTCTGCTGGCTGGATTGTGCTCAAAATGACACCCTTCTCCCCCCGCCACCAGACCTGATGCGACACTCCTACTGTTAGGCCTGAACTCACCCAGAGCTGACACTTATCTTCCATACCCCCACCGGATTTAATTTCTCCAGAAAAAAAAAACATCCTTTCCTAAATACTTAACTGCCACAATGCACCTTGCCCCCACCCCAAATGACTCCCTACTCCCATCCCCAGCTAGTATTCTACTTACTTGGCACCATATCCAGTTATCTTATCTCACACCCAACATCCCTACACATATGACACCCAAATTTCTCAGCACCCTTACAGTTATCTTCTGTCCTCATGTTTTGACAGCAGCTGTCTAAGTAGCTGTCTAGATCTCCACATTTCAAATTATGGCAGCTAACTGCAGAGAAAAGGGGCATGGCTTACCTTCCTCTGACACTTCTAAACTACAAATTAACTGTCAGAAAGGAATTACATCTCCTCATTTCTGAGGAATACCTGAGTGGTATCTCTTCTAAGAATAGCAGAGCTCCCTTCTTGCTTTAAAAATAAAAGGGCGAGAAAATGTAGCCCATTGAATGAAAAAGGACAGAAGGGGTCCACTGCGCCTCTCCAAGCTTTTTGATAGTCGTCCAATTATTGCATTCCCTGAGCTCTTCCCATCGTGTTTTAATTCTATGCCATTCAAATCCAATGCTTTTTTGAATGTTAATCTTGAATCTACCCTCATTACATTTCAGACATTCCAGATCACAACAGGGCTTGCTATGTTAAACAGATTGTATTGGCTCTGGTTCTTTTTCCCTTCACCTGTAATCGTGTCCACTGGTTACTAGCTCTCTACCACTGCAATAATTACAAGCATACAAGGCAGGAGCAGGCGTAGACCATTTAGCCCTTTAAACCTGCACTGCCATTCACGAAGATCATGGCTGATCCGAATGTAACCCTGAATTCACAGAGACCATAGCTTTTTAGCCCCTTCTTTCACAAAAATCTATCTTATTCTGCGTTAAAAATATTCAAGGACTCTGTTTCCAACCAACATTTCAGGAAGAGAGTTCCAAAGACTCAGGAAGCTGTAAGACAATAAATTTTGCCTAATCGCTCTTTTAAACAGGCATTTTTAATCAGTGACTTTTAATTTTAAATTTTCTCATAGGTTGAAACATCCTTTCCTCATCCACCCTGTCCATACACCTCAGGAATTTATATATTTCAATCAAGTCATCTCCAGTTGGTATAGCTTAGCTTGTCCAACCATTCTTCATAAGACAACCCACCCATACATGCTATTAGTCCAGTAAACCTTCTCTGAACTGCTTCCAGTGAGTTTTCATCCTTCTTTAAATAGGTAGCCAATATTGTGTGCAGTACTCCAGACACAGTCTAACCAGTGTCCTGAATAACTGATGCATAATATTCCTATTTAAATCCCATCATGATTGATGATGACATTATATTAATTATCCTAATTACTAGGTGTACTTGCATACTAACCTTTGCGATTCATGCATAAGGGCACCCAAATATGTCTGCATCTGAGGGCTGTACAACCTCTCGCCATTTAGATAATATACTTTTATTCTTTCTGCCAAAGTGGACAATTTCACATTTTCCCATGTTGTACACCGTTTTTGGGTATAACAGAGCTGAAACTGTGTTGCTGGAAAAGCTCAGCAGGTCAGGCAGCATCCAAGGAACAGGACAATCGACGTTTCGGGCATAAGCCCTTGGATGCTGCCTGACCTGCTGCGCTTTTCCAGCAACACATTTTCAGCTCTGATCTCCAGCATCTGCAGCCCTCACTTTCTCCTTTGGGTGTAACACCCTTGTATCCCCTTCACAACTTACTGACAACACAAAGATATGTAGGAAAGTAAATTTGGTAACATACCTGCTGTTCCTTCATTTAGATAAATGGTAAATAGTTGAGGTCCCAGTACCAATCACTGCAGCAGATAATTCTTACATCTTGGTGACCTAAAGAAGATCAATTTATACCTCCTGTCTGCTTCTTGTTAGCCATCCAATGTTCTATCCATTCCATATTCCTACACTCCCACACCGTGAATTTTTATGTTCCACAACAATCTTTGATGTAGCACCTTATCAGATGCCTTCTGGAAATCTATGTGCAGTATATCTACCAGTTTTCATTTTATCCGTAGCACATGCGTCCTTCTCAAATAACTCCCAACAGCTTTGTCAAACATGATTTTCCTTTCACAAAACCACTGTTGACTCTGCCTGATTACTGTGAATTTATCTAAGTGCCCTGCTATAACCTTTTTATAATTGCTTCAACATTTCCTCATGGCAGATGTGAAACAAATTTCCCTCTTTATTTCTATTTGTCTTGTTAATCGAAGTTCTTCATAATTTTGAGTCACTTTTATTGAATCCCCTCTACTCTAATGAAACCAACCCCAGCTTTTTCAATCTGTGCACATAACTAAATTATTTTATTGAGCCACTCTAATGCCTTGACATCCTTCCTGAAGAATGCCCAGAATTGAACAAAATCCTACAGTTCACCAGTGTTTTATAAAAGTATAGCATCATCTCCTTGCTTTTGTATTCCATGCCTGCCTAAATAAAGCTAGGGAACCTTGTTAACAGTCTTCTTAATTTGTCATTTTCAAAGATTTATTTGCAAACACTTCCCAGGAGTCTTTTTTTCCTACGTGCCTCTCCCCCGTTAAAATTACACCATTTAATTTCTATTGTGTCTCGATTTCCAAATCACTGTATTGCTTTTTGAAGGTGCTGATGTATGCTTGATGGACAGACTGATCTCTGTGTATGTTGCACCGTTCTGGTATTATATAATCATAGTGATACAAGAATAGATGGAATAATTTAAATCAGAATAAACACTAGAATCTTTTAAAAAGTACCTTGTATTAAATAAATGGAACTTGGGAAGCAAAAACTGGTGTCAAAATGTTGAACCCATTAAACAATTAATTTCATGATTGTTACTGTTGGGCATATTTTCTGCTGTTTATTAATTTTACTAATTTACACACTTATTGTTCAGATGACTTTCAAACCATCTCCATAGCAATATGATAGCTTTTTCTTAAAAAGAAATCAATATCTTTTAATTTACAAGTTTTATTTTTGGGCTTTGTATTTTTTACAAGAGTAACTTATCCTTTAGTGAAATAAGTGCAAACTTCTTTTTTTTGTAGTACCTTGTTTATAATACTTGAATTAAGTTATCCCACTTGCTCTTTATGATCTTATCTTTGCAGATGTTAACATCTTAAGACATCATGGCCCTGATTTTTTAAAAACAAACTGAGATTGTTTAAATCACATTTATTTCATGTTTGCTTTTACTAGTTCTCAACTAAACAACCCTATTTTCTACAGTTAAAATTACATTCTTAAAACAAATGTTATATTCTAAAACATTATAGTTGCAACAACATAATAATGGTGCATTGCTGGTATTCCCACATCTGTTTGAATTCAAGCTTTGACCAGAATGTCAGCTCTTAATATTTGATTGGCATTCTGCTTAGTGCTTAAAAGGTGCTTGGTGGGGCCCCTTCCCTTCCCACAATAGCCCAGGTTGCAGTCCACCTAGAACTCTGAAGATGAAGTGATAAGGAAAGCCTTGGGAAATCACCTTAGCTACTCTTCTGTCACAAATCATTTGAGATTCTCACATGAAAGATACGGTGAGTACCTGTCTTAGAGAAGAACACAGTAGTCAGGTTGTGAAACTTGCTGATGATGTTTATTGCAAACTTATACATTAAAACATACCTCTTATTTTACTCATCTCCCTGTCATAAAAATCTGTTCATAAATCTCATGGTGGAGTAGATTCTTAGAAAAATAGCTTAGATGCATTGCAAGCTAGACACAATCACCTGATGAAGGAGCGTCGCTCCGAAAGCTAGTGTGCTTCCAATTAAACCTGTTGGACTATAACCTGGTATTGTGTGATTTTTAACTTTGTACACCCCAGTCCAACACCGGCATCTCCGAATACATTTTTCTTTTTCTTTTTCTTTTTGCTGCAGCTGCTTATGGTTGTTTCTGTTGTGTTGGAACGCAATCCTGAACTGGAATTTCAAGGTGAAGTAAATTTGGACAAACTGGTGAAAGAGGCTTTTGATGAATTTAAGAGAGACAAAAATAGACTAGAGCAAGTTGAGGTTAAGGTAAGTAAAATTAACCTCATATGTATAGAAATTATGGTCTGGAAAGTTTCTATTCATTTGGTCTGTTTCTTTCAGTGCAATTATCCCATAATCAGCTTGACTGATGCAAAACATTGTAAAATTTTAAGTGCAAATTGTATTTGGTACAAGATGATTATTTGCTCAAGTTTTAAAAATATTGTGTTAAATGCAGGCCCTCATTTCAAAACAGGACAGTTGTGTTTTAAAAATAGGAACTTTAACCCCTTGAATTTTATGACTGTTAAGAACAGGAACAAAACAGACCACCTCATGAGTTTAAATTAAAACAATGAAAAATTCATTATCTCAGCACCCAAACATCACCCAAGACACACAGACTTTGAAAAAGGTGGTTAAAATACCAAATATTTAGATTCCTTAAAGAGTCCTAAAGTCACATTTCCATACAAATTAACAAACTGGACACAGAAGTAGGTCTTTTGGCTCTCCAGTTCATTAGGAATAAATGGCTGATCTGTTCCACATTTCCATCAACTTAATAACCTTAA
Organism: Chiloscyllium plagiosum; assembly: GCF_004010195.1. Taxonomy (NCBI): domain Eukaryota; kingdom Metazoa; phylum Chordata; class Chondrichthyes; order Orectolobiformes; family Hemiscylliidae; genus Chiloscyllium; species Chiloscyllium plagiosum. Next base: position 39,857,844 of record NC_057726.1, read on the forward strand.
ATGCTTGTTAGGCAAAGGAATCAAGCCTTAAAAATATTCAGTGATCCTACGTCCACCACCATTCTGAAGCAATGAGTTCAAAGTTGCACAACCTTTGTAAAAGAAAAACTGTCCCCTCATCTTTGTCCTAAAAGGGTGATCTCTCATTTTAAAACAATGCTCCTAGGTGTAGACTCAACCGTGAGAGTTAACATCCTTTCCACCTTCTCAAGACCATTCAGGATATTATAGGTGGGAGAAAGTGAGATTTGAAGATGCTGGAGACCAGAGTTGAAAAATGTGGTGCTGGAAAAACACAGCAGGCCAGGCAGCATCTGAGGAGCAGGAGAATCGGCGTTTCGGGTATAAGCCCTTCTTCAGGAATTATAGGATATTATAGGTGTCAACATCATCCCTCACTTTTTTGAACTGCAGTGAAAACAAGCCCAGCGTGTTCAATCTGTCTTCAAAAGATAACCTGCTCATTCCAGATATCAATCTGGTAAACCACCTCTAACACATTTATATCCTTTCTTAACTAAGGAAACAAAATCTGTACATGATGTTCAGATATTGTCTCACCAATGCCCCGTATAACTGAAGCATAAGATCTTTATTGCCAATTTCTCTCATTATAAAGGCTAGCATCCCATCAATCTTTTTCCTTATTACATGTTGTGCAAATTAGTTGTTTGTGACCAATGCATTAGGACACTTGGATCAGAGTCATAGAGGTCTGCAGCATTAAAAAAAGGTCCTTTGGCTCATCAAGTTTGCATTCTTCCGCACTTCAGAAATATACTGTTCCCGACACTTCTGTTTTGTTTGCATACAGAGAAGATCATATCCACTATAGATCTGCCAGCATGGAAACTATACTGTGTTTCAGAATACATTCAGTGTACAAGTAGGTAGAATTTTCTAAGCATAACATTAGCAAAAAACTTTCCCTATGACACTAAGAACTGGAAAGAGTGCAGGCGAAATTTACAAGGATGTTGCCTGGACTCAATGGTCTAGTTCTAGGGAGAGGTTGGACAAGCTCCTACACTTCCTTAGTGTAGGAGACTGAGGGGGTCCTTATAGAGGTGTATAAGATCATGATTGGCATGGATAGGGTGAATGCACTCAGTCATTTTTCCAGGGTTGGGAAATCGAGGACTAGAAGGTGTCAGTTTACGGTTAAAGGGGAACAAATAAAAGGAAATCTGAGGAGCAACGTTTTTTACACAAAAGGTGATACGCATAAGGAATGAACTACCAGCGAAAGTGGTTGAGGCGGGTACATTAACAACATATACACGACATTTGGACAAATGCATGGACCAGTTTGGGCCAAAGGGCCTGTCTCCATCCTGTAGGACTCTATGGCTCTAAGTGAGATGCCCTTTGTTTTTGTATAATATGATGATTTTTTTTGTCATGCCGCACCATGTGTTTTGCTATATTTTTGTAGTACATACTGAGCTACAACCTGTGTTGTGAAGGTTGTCCAGCCAAGGAGATCAACAATCAAGATTTGACCCTAGCTGTGACCTCTAGTCCTCAAGCAGTTCAGCTGTACTTCAATTCTTTTTGGATGCCATTCTGGTTTCTCAGCTGAGGTGCCTTTGATAAATCTTGATAGGCAGCTGCAGAGGAGCATCAAACGCAAACTGGGGAAATGTCTGTTTCATGGGAATACAGCTCACAAAACTGTTCAGCCCCAGATGGCTCTTGCAGGGTCAAGGAGGAGATCTGGGGAGCAGGCCAGTAGCAAATCTTCCTTACACTGGAATGCTTTGGTTTATCGGTCACCTGTTGGTAGATACCCATGACACATTAGAATTCCTGGGAACAAGGTCCCAATTCCCAGTAGTTGTGATAAGGCTTGCACCATGAATCAAAACAAACCTTTTGTCCCCCGAATATGAACCCGTGGAAATTATAGGCTGAAAGAAAATGGATACAAAGGTATAGCTCTCTTTGCCCACCCTGTGCCGAAGGAGCAAAATTAACCCCAACTTACCATTTGCACTGTAACATTCTGACATTTCCTTGAGGGACATAGGCTATTCACTTATTTCTCCATGTCTCCAACCCAAATGAAATTGTAAGTACATGGAACCCTGCAGTTAGAAAGAGAGTATCATTTTAAAGATGCTGCCTGCTTCTGTAGTAGTTAAATTGGTTGTTAATGTGCCACCTTGAGTTGATTTGAATCTCAAGAACTTCATAAACTTCAAGAACTCTTGATTTCAGCTGTGATGCATAAAATATAGCATGACACCAAAAGTGTCAGTATTCCTTGCATCTGACTTTATTAAACAATGCTGTTTTGTATTCTAAGCAACAAAGTCCATTCCAACATTGGGAACCAGATTTAGCGATATGCATTTTGTTGTTGAGTATCAGCAAAGCTGAAACCTGCTGATAACCGTGAGGAAATCATTTATGTCATAGATGCACACCCTCAGCAGACTGCCAGTCTCTAGTCATGTGAAGAAGAATTCCTGAAACTAAGACTGTCATCAGATTTTGTAAATCATAATTTTGATGCAAGGCTCTTCTTCTTCATGAATCCTCATCCCAAAGGCAGGTTTGACTTTCCACTTCATGATCTCCACAATGGCCAGGCAGATTTGCACCCCAGCTGGAACAGGGAGCAAACCCATGTTGCTGGCACCAATCTGATCTACACCAGCCGTCTAGATAACTAAGATTCCAAGGAGTAAGAGTTGCTTTGGCAACAAACTACAATTCTTGTAATTTGGATAGTGATAGTCAACGTTCCAATTTCTTTCTAACACCTTATTAACTAGGAATCTTAATCACTGTTACCACCTGATTTGCACAACATAGGCATACGTTGGAAAGATTTACAAGTTGATACTCACCCTGTTCGGCCAAGTTATATGTACACCTACCCTGGCCACAAAATCTTGGAATAGGATTTGAGCTTGAGGTAGGGTTGCTATCATTGTAACACATTAGAAACTATGAGAGTAAATTCTGAAAGAAAAAATGAATGGGTAGGAGTGAATGACTTAGTGAAGGAAAGGGAAGGAGATATTTAAGTACACTTTTAAAAAAATTTTCCCTCGCAGGGTGAGGGTATCTCTAGCCAAGCCAACATTTACTGCCCATTCCTAACTGCCGTAGAGAGGTGATGGTAAACTGCCTTCTCAAACTACTGCAACTTCAGGGACTGGGGATATCCACAGTGCTGTTAGGAAGGGGTTTCCAGGATTTTGACCAAGTAACAATGAAAGTCCAGCGATGTGGATGATGTATCGCTTGGAGTTTGTGATGTTGTCATGTTTCTGCAGCCCTTGTCCTTCTAAATAGTTTGGGAAGTGCTATTGAAGAAGTCTTGGTGAATTCCTGCAATACATCTTGCAGATTGTGCACATGCTGCTACTGAGCATTGGTGGTGAAAGGAATGAATGTTGAAGGTAGTGAATGGGAGGCCAAATGGCCCTGAATGAAGTCAATGCGCTTGAATGTAGTTGGACTTGCACTCATCCAGGTGGAGAGTATGTACTCTCAGTGCAGTGCAGGTTATGGTTAAAAGAAAAGCACATCACTAGTCATGTTAGTGGGTTGTGTTTTTGATTTCTAACTTGGGTCAGAGTACAATCCATCACTTTTATTTGAAACTTCTTTTTGTTGATATTGGTTGTTTTCTGGTACCTGACAGCTATCATGCATCACTGTTATTATTAAACTTTGACATTTTATCGGTTAAGAATGTATTTTATTTACCACCAACTTCAAAAAAGCAATGTTTCGGCAATTGCTGCTCGAGCTTCCATGCATATTCATGACGAGCACTCATCAATATTTTCAGACAGCAAGAAAGCACATCAAAACTTCAATGTTGAATATTTATTTTATGTTCATAATCTTGGCTTTAGCTGATCAGATTTGATTTTTATAAGCCTACTATTATGGCAAGTAATTGGTATCCTTGTTAGCATTAATTCACCCTCAGAAAGATTTCCAAGTATGTGTAAGTAGAAAGAAACAAGATTGGAAATTCTTGTTATTTCATTCATTTTGTATCTATTTACAGGACATGACCGACTTCTACAATACACCTCCAACTGGTAAGAGAGGGACAGCCAGCTATCTGATGAAGGCTGTGATGAATACATTACTTGAGGGTGAAGTTAAATCAGGACCTGATGACCCCTGTGTGATTTGCTAAAGACAATGAGCTTTAAGTGTTTATCTTTGTGAGATTTATGGTGTGTACTAATGCATGTGTTTGTTGCAATCTTATTCGCTAAAATTCAAGTTACATATAATTTACATATAATAGGTCAGTTTACTGGGTTTTGGCTGCTTTTCTTCAATTGTAATTCTTGATTGATAAGTTCAGTCTTAGATTCATTTAAAAATACATAAAGGAGGTAATTTAATTTGGGTGATGCTGCTTGTGTGATAGAAAGCCTGTTTAACAAATGAAACATTCAGTACCATTGCTCAATGAGAGTGTTACCTTATATATAGTTTAACTCTTAATAAATGTTTGGAATTTGTGCGTCAGTGTTATGAGTTACGATTTAAATTAAATGGCATGTTTGAAAGTGAACTTAGTAAAGTTATATTTAAAAAAAAATGCCAAATCTGCATTATTCAATTGTATAATAGTAGGTCAGCAGGGGCATTTCAAACACATTTAAGCTCCAGCAATAGAGATCCTTCATAAATGGTATTTTCACAAAAATGTAAAGCATGCAGAGAGGCAAGTGGAGAATAATGGTTCTTACTTGTGTTCAATTTTAGTTTGATTTTCAGTATGTCTTCTGTGCTCCCCCAGGTCATACTCCAACACAATCTGCAAATGCATAGCCCGGCATATCCCCCACTCAGCCATTACCATCAAGCCAGGGGATAAACCCTGGTTCAGTAGAGAGTGCAAGAGGACATGCCAGAACCAGCACTAGGCATACCTAAAAATGAGGTTGAACAGACAGGACTATTTGTGTACCAAACAGCATAAGCAGCAAGTGATAGACAGAGCAAAGTGATCTCACAACCAATGGATCAGATCTAAGCTCTGTAGTCCTGTCACACCCAGTCAACAATTAAACAATTCACTGGAGAAGGAGGAGGCTCCACAAATATCCACAATCTTGATATAGAAGAGCCCAGGACATCAGTGCAGCACGGTGGCTCAGTGGTTAGCACTGCTGCCTCACAGCACCAGGCACCTGGGTTCAATTCCAGCCTCGGTTGACTGTCTGTGCGGAATTTGCACATTCTCCCTGTGACTGTGTGGGTTTCCTCCGGGTGCTCTGATTTCCTCTCACAGATGTGCAGGTTAGGTGGACTGGCCATACTAAATTACCCATAGTCTTCAGGGATGTGTAAATTAGTTAGGGGAGATGTAGAGTAATAAGGTAGGGGAATGGGTCTGGGTGGAATATGCTTTGGACGGCAGTATGGACTTGTTGGGCCAAATGGCCTGTTTCTACACTGTAGGGATTCTATGATCAGTGCAAAAGATAAGGCTGAAGTAATCACAACAATCTTCAGCCAGAAGTGCTAAGTGGGTAATCCATTTGTCCTCTTCCAGTGGTCCCCAACCTCACAGATGCCAGTCTTCAACCAATTCCTTTCTCTTTGTGTTATATCAAGAAACGATTGGAGGCACTGTATACTGCAAATGCTGTGGGACCTGACAATGTTCTGGCAATAGTACTGAAGAACTAATCTGTTCCAATACAGTTACAATACTAGCATCTACCCGACAATGTGGAAAACTATGCGGGTATGTCCTGTACACAAAAAGCAGGACAAATCCAATCCAGCCAATTACTATTCCATCATTCTATTCTCGATTATCAGTAAAGTGACAGAAGGTGTCATTAATAGTGCTGTCAAGCAGCACCTGCTCAGCAATAACCTGCTCAGTGATGCCCAGTTTGGGTTCTACCAACGCCACTCAGCTCCTGACCACATTACAGCCTTAGGTTCAAACATGGACAAAAGAACTGAATTCCAGAAGTGGTGAGACTGACAGACCTTGCCATCAAGGCTGCATTTGCATCTTGCCCGAACAAAACTGTAATCAATAGGAATCAGGGAAATCTCTCCATTGGTTGTAGACATATCTGGCACAAAGGAACATGGTTGTGGTTGTTTGAGGTCAGTCATCTCAGCTCCAGGGCAGCTCTACAGGAGTTCCTCAGGGTATTGTCCTTGGCTGAACCATCTTCAATGACCTCCCCTTAATCATAAGGTTGGAAATGTGGATGTTCATCGTGCAATCATCATGTTCAGCACCATTTGTTATTCCTGAGATACAAAAGCAGTCCATGTCTAAATGCAGCCAGACCTGAACAATGTCAAAGCCTGGGCTGACAATGACATGTAACATTTGCGCCACACAAATGCCAAGCAATGACCATCTCCAATAAGAGAGAATTTAACCGCCACCTCTCACATTTAATGGTGAGACCATCACTGAACTCCCTTCCACTATCAACATCCTGGGGGTTACAATTGACCAGAAATTCAACTGGATTCACCATACAAATACGGTGACTACAAGAGCAGCTAAGAGGCTCAGAATACTGCAGCCAGTAGCTCACCTCCGAACTCCCAAAAGCCTGTCCACTAACTAAGGCAGAAGATTGTCATGGAACACTACTCTTCTTGCCTGAATGAGTCCTGTTCAACAACACAGTCCACTTGATTGATAACACATTCTACAAACCTTTACTAGCAACACTCAGTCAGAACAGTGTGTACAATCTACAAGATGCTCTGCAGAAATTCACCAAAGATCCTTAGACAGCACTTTCCAAATCCGTGACCACCTCCATTTAGTATGTCAAGAGCAGCAGATGCATGGAAACACTACTACCTGCAAGTTCCCCTCCAAGCAACTCACCACCCTGACTTAGGAAATATATGAGGAGAAAGTGAGGTCTGCAGATGCTGGAGATCAAAGTTGAAACTTTATTGCTGGAACAGCACAGTAGGTCAGGCAGCATCCAGGGAACAGGAGATTCGACGTTTCGGGCACAGGCCGAATCCATCCAGCCCGGCACCGCCTTCCTGACCTGCAGTCTTCTTCTTGACCTCTCCGCCTCCATCCTACTCCGACCTATCACCCTCACCTTGACCTCTTTCCACCTATCACATTTCCAACGCCCCTCCTCCAAGTCCCTCCTCCCTACCTTTTATCTTCTCCTGCTGAACACTCTCTGCTCATTCCTGAAGAAGGGCCTGTGCCCGAAACGTCGAATCTCCTGTTCCCTGGATGCTGCCTGACCTGCTGTGCTGTTCCAGCAATAAAGTTTCAACTTAGGAAATATACCACCATTCCTTCACTCTCACTAGAATTCCATTGTGTTTCAAGAAAGCATCTCACCACCACTTCCTCAAGAATAACCAGGGATGGGCAATAAATGCCTACATCCCATGAATAAATGTTTAAATATTGCATATCCTGTCACCAAAGAAGCAGACTTCCATATTATAAGGAGTGAACTGATTCCTTTATTTGCCTTAGGCCTTCTGAACTTAAAACAAAAAGTCAGGTTGCCAATTATACTGATCTAACACTATATGTAGCTCAGTATTAGAAATAAGTCAACCAGGTTCCTTCAGGGACCATTAAAAAATGAGTTTATACAATCAAAACTAAGGCTATAAATATTATTAACAAAAGGATTAGACTGTGCAAATATACACATTTACCCTTCTTGAAAACTAGCACACAACATCCAAGTCTAGGGAAAAAAAATAGAAAATTGATGTGCTTGGACCAAGTGACAGTTAAATTCAGGAAAAAGAATTACTCGAGTTGCCATATAAGGCATCTGGATGGTTACATTAATAGGAAGAGTTTGGAGGGATATTGGCTAAATGCTGGCAAATGGGACTAGATCAGATTAGGATATTTGGTCAGCATAAATAAGTTGGACCAAAGGATGTGTTTCCGTGCTGTATAGCTTTATGATTTTATGTTGGTCTGGAGCTGAAGTCACTTTGTTTACAAATTGTTTGCACTGGAATCTCTTCCTGGATCAAGTACACCCAGCTAATTTCTGTTGTACAAAACAGGAACAGACCCTCCAGTTCAGCTCGTCCATGCCGACCAGATATCTCAATCTGATCTGATTCCATTTGCAAGCATTTGATCCATATCTCTCTATACCCTTTCTATTCATATACGTATCCAGATGCCTTTTAAGTGTTGAAATGCTACCCACTTCCACCACTTCCTTTGGTAGCTTGTTCCATATATCAACCATCCTCTGTGTGAAAAGTTACCCCTGAGGTCCTTTTTAAATCTTTTCACTTTCACCTTAAACCTATACCCTCTAGTTTTGCACCCTCACCCTAGGAAAAGGATCCTAGCTATTCATGCTGTCTATGCCACTCATGATTTTATAAACCTCTATAAGGTCGCCTCTCAGCTTCCGCGCTTCGGGGAAAACAGCCCCAGTCTATTCTACCTGTCCAACCCTCCAGATCCACCAATATCCTTGTAAATCTTTTCTGCACCCTCTCAAGTTTAATAGCATCCTTCCTACCGCAGAGCGACCAGAATTGTACAAAGTATATTAAAAGTAGGAACACTCCATTTGCGGTCATGGGCAGTCCACTGGTTTACCACTCTCAAACTTTGATGAGAGGATTGTCAGAATGGAGCAAAGCGGGAGAGGACAAAGATTGTTGCTCCAGGCATGATAACTTTCTGACTGCATTATATTGTAAAAGATAGCTTTTTATGTACTCAAACTGTGTCATGTGGCCTCTCAAACACTTTTATAGTCTTAAGTAACTCCAGTTAAGCAGCTTGTGATTTTTTCAAATGGAGCATTTTTCCTCCTGAAGCAAGTCTCCTTTGCTTATTAAGGTGTTCTTTCAAAAACAAGATAGATATAGGTCCATTTAATGATATTCCCAATTAGTATTAGGTCCATTTAATGATATTCTTAGTTAGTATTTCAGATAACTCAGCTGTTTGGCAGTAGGTCTTCGTTAACTGTCAAAAGTATTACCATTTTCAAATGATATGGTTTATGTTCATCGTTTTGACAACTGAATATATGAAGAGAATGGCAGAAAAAGACCATTCTGTCTGCACAGCCTATCCTTTAGAAGTCAGAAATCACGTAACACCAGGTTATAATCCAACAGGTTTATTTGAAATCACAAGCCTTTGGAGCACTGCTCCTTTGTCAGGCGAAGTGAGAGGGAAGTACACAGAATTTAAGGGCAGAGCGATCAAGGCTAGAGAAATCGAAAGATTATGCAAATAGTTTGAGTGGAGTGTCAAATAATAAGTCTCTGCAGATGACCAAGGGGTTAGACGGTGTGAGTAAAGTTTCAACAGCTGAATAACAAATGAAGGGATGACCTATAATATAATGAAACAAGGTAGGAAGATAATAAGAGCTTCCGATCTTCAGGTAAGCAACCTCCAAGGCAGCCTTCGAGGTACACAACAATGCAGAATCAAGTTACATGTGACCCCACCACACTTCTGTTACTGTCTTCCTTACTGTCCTGTTTTGACACCATCACCTTGATAAATTGTTACAATTTCTCTACCTTAATTAGTTTGTTCAGTTTTAGATTACTTATTACTTTGGTTAGACCCTCGGCATGCAACTCTTAAACCGAGCATGTTATTCCAGTTAAATAAAAACCAAAAGCACGGTGGATGCTGTAAATCGGGGGCAAGAGCAGGGGTTGCTGGGGGAGGGCTCAGTGGGTCTGGCAGCACCTGTGAAGAAACATCAGTGTTAAGGTTTCAGGTTTGGTGGCCCTTCCTCTGTTTTATCTTCACAAATACTGCTGCACCTGCTGGCCTTTTCTAGCAGCTTCTGTTTGTGTTTCATGTTATTCCAGTCTTTTGGTTTGTCTCCAGCACTAGTTTATTTTTAATTTTTTGTAATTATCTCTCTGCCTCATTTAATCAAATTATGGGTCACCATGGGTTATTCAGCTATTGACATTTTACTCATACCTCAACACTCTCGGTCACCTGTGGAGATTTATTATTCAACACTCCACTCATACCATCTGTATGATCTTTTGATCTCTCTGCCCTTAAATTCTGTCTTTTATGTGCTTCCCTCCCATTACACCTGATGAAGGAGCTACACTCCGAAAGCTTGTGATTTCGAATAATAAAAAAAGCTCCTTTGTTGCCCTTCGGGACCATTAGTTATGATATCTTGTGAGGCTGACAAGGCAACGTAAAATAAAGAATATTCTGCAGCCAATTTCAGAATAAATTTTGAGCCCTTCTTGGTTTCCAAGGAAATTGAACAAGCTCAGAAGCCGCCTGTTGGTCATTAGATGGTTTTAACCAAGCAACCTACACACGAAATGACCCAGTCTCTTCAGGAATATGCAACACAAAGGAACATTTATTAGATCAGTCCTAAATGACTCTTAAACACTTCAAACTGTACTTTATTTCTCATCTTCTTCAGTTGTCTTCCTACAAAAATCTGGTTATTACCAAATACAATTATTATCTCAATTTGTACTCATTCCCCAAGAAATATGTTATATCTGAACTCCTTAACATCCATTTGCCCATGTGATTGAATCACCTATATTAGCCTTAAAGCCTATAAGATAATCTCTGAATTGCCCTTTTCCTCTGAAATTTAGCTTCATTAACTCTCATATGGCAATCCCATCTGTCAACTCAGTTGCTTTGAATACAGGGATAAACTGAAGATTGTAGATGCTGGCGATCAGAGTCGAGAGTGTGATGCTGGAAAAGCACAGCAGGTCAGGCAGCATCCGAGGAGCAGGAGAATCGACATTTCGGATAAGAGCCATTCGGCAGGAAGGGCTAATGATTCCTGATCAAGAGTGGTTGCCTGGTCCTCAGATGCTGCCTGACCTACTGTGCTTTTCCAGCACCACACTCTCTACTTTGAATACAGCACAGCCAATTTGACCAACTAATCTATGTCTGTGTTTATGCTCAACACCAGCATCCTCCTATTCTGTCAGTTCATGCCCAAAACCCTGTCAAGTGATTGTTGCAATTCTCTACCCAAGCAGTCCAGCAACAGAGATGCATTTGGAGCAGGCTTATTGTCAGCAAATCACTGTAACTGCTCTGGGACCCAGTTTATGGTGCACATAGGGGTAAAGAGCTGTTGCCTCTGAATAAATCTGTTACCACTAAAATCTATTCCAGAACTTGGGTTATGGATTGGAAGAACATCAGAAGATTTGACTAGCAGAGATTACATGCATTGTGCATTCGCAATCGAGAATCTTTTATTCTGAGTGAACACCAAGTACAACACCAGGTGCCTTGATGACCACATGGTACATTTAAAGATGCCTGCACTTATGAAAGTGCAACAATTGCAGCAAAACCAAGTAGTCTTTCAATCTGGGAGGCCCCATTGGCAGGTAATTTAATATCCTTGCCAGCCTTAACAAAGAGAGGTTCTGCAACCACGTAGCTGTGTGCAACAAACTGTGTGAAATGTCACACAGGTCTAGATTCGGGACTGAAGAAATTCAAGTCCACAGTTTTCTTAACCGCTACTGCAGGATATGTATGTGCATGAAGTAAGGTGTGAGCTCCACATTGATGAGTGTACAAATGTCTGTGACTAGCTCCCTGAGTCATAGTCTCCTTTTGCATTGCTGTTCTGGCATGCTTAGGTAGTTTCACCTGTTTCAGTAGATCCTGCTGTGTTGGTAGACAGACCCACTCCTCCATGGCTGCAGTTTGACAGCAGTGTCTCCTTTATGTGCAATTACCCTTCTTCACTATGTATGCAACCACTGTGATACCTCAATCTGCACATGTGATACAGCAAGTGCAATTTCCAGGTGCACTTTTCCTATTCTGGATTAGTGGTCCTGGAAGAGCACAGCAGTTCAGGCAGCATCCAAGGAGCAGCGAAATCGACGTTTCGGGAAAAAGCCCTTCATCAGGAATAAAGGCAGCGAGCC
>NC_057726.1:39869953-39887913 GCF_004010195.1 Chiloscyllium plagiosum
CACCTCCGCTCCCTCACCACCAGACGCCTGGAGGAAGAATGCCTCATCTTCCGCCTCGGAACACTTCAACCCCAGGGCATCAATGTGGACTTCAACAGTTTCCTCATTTCCCCTTCCCCCACCTCACCCTAGTTCTAAACTTCCAGCTCAGCACTGTCCCCATGACTTGTCCGGACTTGTCCTACCTGCCTATCTCCTTTTCCACCTATCCACTCCACCCTCTCCTCCCTGACCTATCACCTTCATCCCCTCCCCCACTCACTTATTGTACTCTATGCTACTTTCTCCCACCCCTATCCTCCTCTAGCTTATCTCTCCACGCTTCAGGCTCGCTGCCTTTATTCCTGATGAAGGGCTTTTTCCCGAAACGTCGATTTCGCTGCTCCTTGGATGCTGCCTGAACTGCTATGCTCTTCCAGCACCACTAATCCAGAATCTGGTTTCCAGCATCTGCAGTCATTGTTTGTACCTCGCACTTTTCCTATTGTCCAGGTGAGGTCTGAGGACCCTGGTTCAATGCTCTGAAGCCTACACAATATTATTGTATTCACAGCCCCAGAGATGCTAGGGTCCTCTCCCCTAGACTCGACCCTTGCTTGATGAGTACCTGTAATATTTCAATACATGCAGCAAGACTTTGCAACCAGATTAATCAATTGATATAAAGTTTTAAGACCACCCTTTCCTGCTGACTCACATCAGATATGATTCAGGAGCTGCCAATTCTTGGCTGCCTCCTAGATCTTATGAGGTTTCTCATTTGCAGTCTTTTATTGCAGCCTCAATGAGCTTTAATAAAGGCTGGATATTTTGCCTTCCATGCTACCTTAAGTAGCCAATGGCAGAAGCTAGCTTGCAATTTCCAACCCAGCAGCTGGGCCGCAGTTTTAAATGCTATCCCACGTGTAGTCCACCCCAATTTGGAAATGGAAAATCTGACCCAAGATTTCTCTGTAACTAGCAGTATTTTCTCATCTTCCTCCTGGAGTGAGTACACGACAAGCAGTAGTACTTTGAATAGTCCTTTTTCCAAAATATTAATGTTCCACAAAACCAGCAATGACTGCAAAAATGGTATCATTTAGTATCAAACAGACATTTTTTTTGTCCATGTTGACAACTGCTTTTGGCATCCTCTGAACTGACTATGTAGTTAGTCATTTAAAAATGCCTCCCTTATTCTATCTTCCTGCCTTGTAAAATAATTTCCTATACGGGCTTGTGTTAAATGTTTTTGCTGAAGTCTCAGCATAGAACAAATTTAAGTTCATATTCCTTGCAAAATCAATGTACTAATATCTCTAAGTTAGACATATTGCTTCCCATTCTTGGTCTAATACTAGCTTCTGTCGTATTTTCTGGAGCCTCCTGTTGGACAGCCAAATGTCCATTTGCTTTACGACAACTTCTAATTACCAAAGTCTGGATGTAGAAACGAGCGCAACATAATGGAACATCACCGTGCCCTTTCCAGCCAGTGGAGCAGAAAAGGTTTGAAACAGGTAAGTTATTTGTGCTGTTTCTCAGTGGTTTCTGCCTGACAGGCTAGGAGGTTAGAAGAGCTCCCCTGAAAATTGTGAACGTTTTTAAAGATTTTCCCTTTTGCCCTCTATTCGATCAGTCTTTCTTTCCAATCCATTTGCTCAAGTTGTCATTTAATTTCTTTCAAATTAACTTCTTTGAACCTATATACCTGGCTCCTGATCTTTTTGTTCCTGAACCTTGGATCACATTAAATGCAATCTGTTTGCAACCTTGCAATACTGTTTCCCAGTAACTGCACAAGGTATATTAATCTACAAATGCATTAAACTCACCAGCTCTGGCGCCATTTAATTTGACAAAACCCAAGTTGTGTTATGTTGATTGAAGTTGCCAATCAACATAACTTTTCTGATATATACAGTATTTCTAAATAGAGTGAAGTAGCTGCTTTTTCATGTAACCTAATGGTCTTTAGCATACCCTAGTGTTAGTTTGGCTTATTTCATGTTCAAACTGTGTATTTTTCCACACCAACAACTCGCTTTTCCTGAGAGATCACTGCATGACCTGCCTTTCCATCCACTTTGTCTTTTTGAATGTATCATTCCTCTAAATATTTAATTCATTGCATATTCTCTGGAGTTCACTAAATGGTTCATATTCCTGTTGGATCATAGATCCCTACTTCCACAGCAATCTTCAAATCCATATCAATGTTTTAATACACATTTGCCTCCTTTCCTGGTCTCCAAAGTCCATAATTTCTTGCTTTCTGTTCATCTGCTCACCCCCCTACATCTGAATCTTATTTCCTCTGTGATCCATTCTTGTCCTCCCCTCTCATTTAAAATGATTCTTTGTCTCTAGGTTTAAATGTCAAATATTTCTCTTCTCCCTCAGATCAAATCCTTTATTTTTTTAATTTGTTCTCCCGTTTTGTAAAGGAATAATAAAAGGAATGATTCATCTTTCAGTAGATACAAGGGATGCATGAAACGTAATGCTTACATGATTTGGTATTAGCCTCTCAGTATCCGATTTCTGATCAAACCTAGATGTAGGAAGGTAAACATCTGTCCTCAAACCAGCAAAGTGCTGTAACTTAGAATAACTTGTTTTTAATTCTTTCATTGGATGTAAGTGATGCTGACTTGGCCAGCATGTATCGCCCACCCCTAATCTCCCTTCGGATGGTGCTGATGAGCAACCGCCTTAAACTGCTACTTGCAGTGCATGTAGTATAGGTATACCTGCAATGCTGATAGGAAGGGAGATCCAGGACGTCAACCCAGCGACAGCAAAAGAACGGCAACATAATTCCAAATCAGGATGTTCAGTGACTTCGAGGGCAACTTGAAGTTCATGGTATTGCCATGTGCTTCTCTGTCTCTCCAGGTAATGATGGTCATGAGTTTGGAACGTGTCAAAGGACCCTTGGTGAGTTACTGCCACACACCTTGTGGGTGATACAAATTGTGTCGCCATGGTGATGCAAGTGAATGTTGAAGTTGCTGAAAGGGGTGCCAGTCACGCCAGCTGCTTTGTCTTGGATGGTGTCAAGCTCTTATTGATGTTGCACTCATCCAGGCAATTGAAGAGTATTCCATCACAGGCCTGACTTCTGTGTTGCAGGAGGTGTGTGAAATTTGGTGAGTCGGGTGATGAGTTATTCACTACAGAACTTCCAGCTTCTGAAAACTGCTTTTCTAACCAGAATATTTATTTGGCTGACCTAGTTTAGTTTCTGATCAATGATAACAGCCAGAATATTGATAGAATTTTTCTACTTTCCCCATTCACCATAATTGTGATTTTTCTGGAGTGAAATTGTTTGTGCTACATTCATGTTCTCATCCATTTCAAGAAGACGGCCCCCCCGCCACATTTTCAAAGCATCAAA
Source organism: Chiloscyllium plagiosum (assembly GCF_004010195.1). Lineage (NCBI taxonomy): Eukaryota > Metazoa > Chordata > Chondrichthyes > Orectolobiformes > Hemiscylliidae > Chiloscyllium > Chiloscyllium plagiosum. The sequence continues at coordinate 39,873,339 of NC_057726.1, forward strand.
GAAAGGAGGTCTGCATATGATCAGGTTTCAGAGATGACACTGTATTACCCAGTTTTTCCTTTAGGAAGTTGTAACAATATTTGTTTTTATAAAAATGTCTGCAGAAAGGATAATTTCACTCTAAAATGGTCCTTCTTCCATTTCTTCAAAGCAGTTTCCAAATGAATCATGCACAGAATGCAGCTCGTGTGCACTCCAATTGAAACATCTAAATCTGGTCTAGACCTGCAACATCTAAATTTGGTCTGGACCTGCAACAGTTTTTTTTTCTCAGCTAAGCAAATCTCTCAATGTCTAAAATAACCTGAGGCAGCTGCACTGCCATTGATCTTAAATCGATACCAAGGAAAAAAGTCGAATTGAGCATTCAGTAGATTGTCTCAATTCTAACAATCTGGCAAATAATAGTCAACCTGCTTCAAGGTAGAAATATGCTGCCTCTGTCTCTGACTATTTTTGAAGGAATTATGTCCCTGTTGACTGTGGAAACTTTAATGTGAGAGGCAGGGTAGAGTAGGGTGGAGGGGCAAGTCCTGATGAATAGGTATTGGTTCCTTTATGATTGATAATTTCTATTAATTACCTTTGGTCAGAACTTTATTGTAAAATGATCAACAATGGAGATACAACAAAAAACAATACAGCACAGGAACAGGCCCTGCAGCCCTCCAAGCCTGCACCACCACATTTTCCCCTTCTACGCTAAAACTGTCTTCACTAACAGAACCTGTATCCCTCTATTCCCTTCCCATTCATGTATTCATCCAGGTGCTTCTTGAATGCTGCTATTGTGTTTGCTTCTACCACCTCCTCTGGCAACATGTTCGAGGCACTCACCAGTATTTGTGTGAAAAACCTGCCTTGCACATCTTTATTTAAACTTCCCCCTTTGCACCTTGAACCTGTGTCCCCTAGTAATTGACCCCTCCACTCTGGGAAAAAGCCTCATCCTTCTCCTTCTATCCATACCATTCACAATCTTTTAAACTTCTATCAGGTTGCCCCTCACCTCCTGCATTCCAGTGAAAACAAACCCAGTCTATCCAACCTCTCTTCGTAGCTAAAATCCCCCATACCAGGCAACATCCTGGTAAATGTTTTTTGTACCCTCTCCAAAACATCTACATCCTTGGTGACCAGAACTGTATGCAATATTCCAAGTGTGGCCTAACTAAAGTTCTATAAAGCTGCAGTATAACTTGCCTATCCTTCTACTTAATGCCCCTTTCAATGAAGACAAGCATGCCATAAGTTTTTTTTACTACGATATCTACCTTATCTATTTACATTTGGAAGAAATGGGCTTATCAGTGATAGGCAGAATGGTTTTGTGCAGAGACGGTCATGTTTTATCTACTTAATATAATTATTTGAGGAAGTGCTGTAGATGTCATATACATGGACTTCAGTAAGGCTCCCCATGGTAGGCTAATGGAGAAAATGAAGTCGCATGGGGTCCAGGCTGTACTAGAAAACTGGCTGGGCAGCAGGACACAGAGAGTAGTAGTGGAAGGGAATTTCTCAAAATGGAGATCTGTAACCAGTGGTGTTCCACAGGAATCCGTGTTGGGTACAGTGTTGTTTGTGACATACATAAATGATCTGGAGAAAGGTATAGGTGGTCTGATTAGCAAGTTTGCAGATGACACTCAGATTGGTGGAGTAGCAGATAGTGAAGGGGACTGTCAGAGAATACAGCAGAATATAGACAGATTGGAGAGTTGGGGAGAAATGGCAGATGGAGTTCAACCTGGGCAAATATGATGTGAAGCATTTTGGAAGATCCAATTCAAGAGCTAACTATACAGTAAATGGAAAAGCCCTGGGAAAATTTGATGTACAGAGAGATCTGGGTTGTCAGACCCATTGTACGCTGAAGGTGGCAATGCAGGTCGATAGAGTGGTCAAGAAGGCTTACATGCTTTCCTTCATCGGACAGGGTATTAAGTACAAGAGTTGGCAGGTCATGTTACAGTTGTGTAGGACTTTGGTTCGGCCACATTTGCAATCCTGCGTACAGATCTGGACACCACATTACCAAAGGATGTGGATGCTTTGGAAAGGGTGCAGAGGAGGTTCACCAGGATGTTGCCTGGTATAGAGGGCGCGAGCTATGAAGAGAGGTTGAGTAGATTAGGATTGTTTTCATTAGAAAGATAGAGATTGTTGGGGGACCTGATTGAAGTCTACAAACTCATGAGAGGTATAGACAGGGTGGATAGCAAGAAGCTTATTCACAGAGTGGGCGACTCAATTGCTAGGGGTCACAAGTTCAAGGTGAGAGGGGTAAAGTTTAAGGGAGATATGCGTGGAAAGTCCTTTATGCAGAGGGTGGTTAGTGCCTGGAACACGTTGCCAGTGGAGGTGGTAGAGGCAGGCACAAAAGCATCATTTAAGATGTATCTCGACAGATACATGAATGGGCAGGAAGCAGAGGGATACAGATCCTGAGAAACTAGGTGACAGATTTAGATGGAGTATCTGGATCAGCATAGGCTTGGAGGGCTGAAGGGCCTGTTCCTGTGCTTTAATTTTCTTTGTTCTTTGTTCTTTGTGCTGCCATCTTCAACATCTGCACACCCTTCTGCATATCAATACTCCTCAGGGTTTGCCATTCATTGTATAATTTCCACCGATACTTGACCTTCCAAAATACATCACCTTCCATTTGTCCAGATTAAACTCCATCTACTATTTTTCTGCCCATGCCTCCAACTGATCTATATCCTGACAATCCTCCTCATTATCCGCAACTCCATCAACCTTTGTATCATCCACAAACTTACAATTAGGTTAGCCACGTTTTCCTCTAAGTCATTTACATACGTCATGAACAGAGCGGTCCCAGCACTGATCCCTGTGGAACATCACTAGTCATGGTCCTCCATTCCGAAAAGCATCCTTCCACTGCTACCCTCTGTCTCCAATGAATAAACCAGACCTATATACATCTTGCCAGCTCACCCCTGATACCATGTGATTTCACCTTTTGTACCAGTCTGCCATGCGAATTCAACTTCTGAACAGCGAATTCGCATTAACGAAACATGCATTATAGCAGAACATATTCTCAAAGGGTTCCAATTTTAAGTTATTTATCTTAACATTAATTTCACCTGAATTTTGGTAATTTTTATGTAAAGTCTTTCTTTTTAAGTAGAAAGATGAGCTGTGAGCAAACTACTTATGTAAAACTAAAGTCACTGTAAGTGAACTGGAGAATTGTGCTTACTTCATTATGTGATGAAACCTACCACTAAAGAACTACACACAATAAGTGAGTATATAGATTCACAGCAAATTAAATTCCATTCAGTCTAAATGCTTCCTTTGAAAAATTAGGACAAAGTAATTAATCACATGCCTTGTCTTTTTTTTGTGTCTTGATTTATTTTAGGCATGTCTTTTTCTCTCCCCAAATTCCAAACACAGGACTTGATGCTTGACTTTATTAACTTTCAGCTCCAACTAGGAGTTGCCTCTCATCAATTTTTGTTCAACATCTGACTACCTCCCTAAAAATCATTTCCTTTTTCTTTTCATCCTGACCCCGAGAAGAAGCAGGTCAATATCACTGACAGATTCCCTACAGAGAATTGTAGCAGGGCTGTAAGCTAAACTGATTAATACCTCTCACAGGAGTTATGTTCTCTGCAGACATTTCATGCCTTGCATAGAATAACCTTTGTTTCGCTAGCTGTGAATGCTAGTTTTCTACATGCAACAAGATGACAGACAACATTTAATGTCCCTGTCGTCCTTGGATGAGACAATGAGTCTACGTTGCACAGTCTTAAATTTAATATGAATTATAACATCCCTGAAAGTGGCTTCAATATGTCTGCAGCCTGTGAGCTTTTCAATCCCTGCAACTTTACGTTATTGCAAAAAAATAGTTAAATCCTAAAATCGCTTACTGGGGAAGTGAAAACCTTGAAATGTGACAGGCATGTTTTGAATATTGAGAAGTTGCATGATCCATCGCAGAGGAACAGAAGTCCATAACAATGCACCCAAGTTTTCATCAGATCTTTTCAAACTACCTGCCTTCCACTGTTTTCAAGAGCTGATACGTCCCCGATTCAACCCTTTTAAACTGAAGTGTCCCCCTACCACATTTTCAAATTGTCAACTGATTTATTTTCCCTCCTTATAATTTATCCCTCTTCAAATTAATGAACTGAAAACTGCAGGATTGTAGTTTTTTGATCTGTACTCCCAGAGTGCACCAGCTACACTGAAGTGCACAGGCTAGTGAGCTGGTAGTACATTAATTAGCCTGTAGGGGGACATTTTTGGCCAGCCAAGTTTGATGGCAGAACTTCCTATTGCCATCACCCTGGGAAGAGGACCTCCCCTCTTTCCCTTACTCGTCACTAGAGTGTGGAGTAAGCTGTTGCTTGGTGGGTTGTGGAGGTAACCACAGGCTGAGAGGCTTCCAGTGGGTGAAGTTCTGTCCGGCTGTCCTTGAAATATGGTGCCAGAGCTTATAACCCCAGAAGGTCCTCCTAGGGCCAAGACCCTTCCCTTCACTGTCCCCAAATGATTGGCAGAATCATTCGTGCAACCTCTCGCTTTCATAGATAATGAGGTGAGACCACATAATGCATGAGATACTTCTCCCTGCACCTTGGTGGAAGTGATACTCACTTTGTACTGATTCATCTTTCATGCTGTCTGTCACAAAAAGAGCAAATAAGCACGTGGAAGCTTTATCTCAGGACACTGCAGAGGGATCCTGCATGCCATCCTCCCCTCTGCCAGTGAGTCCATTGCCTCCAGTAGCTCTGGCCAAGGAGGGTGCACCTGCACCAGTGCAAGCAATTCTCGGCAGGTCAGGGTCTACCAGGCCCAGAGGACAGCCTCTCGAGTCTTCCCAGTCCCCAGGGTGTACCAGACAACAGGCATCTCCACCTAGATGCATTAGGAGAGAGAGCAAATAAACCTTTCAGGTCACCTTAGTTACCTTGGTCCTTTTGGGGGCAATGATGGAATCTGTTGTTGTGTCTACAGGCTCCAGAAGGGAAGTGTGTGCCTGGGTTTCTCATAGCCATGCCAGAGCATCTAAAGATGTGAGGTTGGCAATGACCATACCGTGTGTCAACTTCTCAAAGTTTTGGAATGGAAGGAACAGTTCAAAACTTCCTCACTCCCATTTGTACAAGCATTGTTGGTGAAGATGCTAAGGCATTATACAGGTACAGTGAAAGATCATAGCATCCAGCAGCATTAGGGGATAGTGAGATGGCAAGGTATATCAGGATGTGGAACAATTTGGTAGTATTCACAAGGATATGGACTATTTAATGTGATTTGTATGTCTTTTGGCACAAGTGTCATTTTAATGCAACTATCAGGATCACATGGTTGTGAAAATGCTCAATGTTACTGTAGTGCTGATCCTGAGCAAGGTTTGCATACACATTTATAGCTTTTACAGAGCTGATGAGATCAGAACCAGAGATAAAATGAAAGGTCACCATTTTATTGCATAGATAAAGCAACTGAAAATCCATCTCAGTGATGCATGTTGAATACAGCTAGCAGCGAACTAACTGCCAACCGCATAAAGATAATGTGTAAAGAAATGTCTTTGAGCAGCTCAGCTAACCTGGAAATAGGACATTACGCCATTTTCTCTGGCCTCTTAGGCTCCGCAGAACATTGCCTTCAAATCTTCACAAACCTTGCAAAGAACATTGCTTTTTCTTCTTCATAGAATCATAGAATCACACAGCACAGAAACAGACCTTCCGGTCCAACTCATATATGCCGACCAAGTTTCCCAAACTGAACTAGTCCCACTTGCTTGTGTTTGACCCATATCGCACTAAACCTTTCCTATTCCAATACCTTTCTTTTAAATGTTGTAAATGCATCTACCACCTCCTCTGGCAATTCATTCCACATATGAACCCCCCTCTGTGTGAAAAGATTACCCCTCAGGTCCTTTCTCAATCATTCAGCTCTCACGTTAAAAATCTGCCCTCTAGTTTTGAACTCCTCAGCCCTAGGGGAAAGACCTTTGCTGCTCGTCGCCTTATCTATGTCCCTTGTGATTTTATAAATGGTCATACTCCAGTGAAAAAGGTCCCAGTTCATCCAGCTTCTCCTTTTAACTCAAAGCCTCCAGTTCCAGCAGCATCCTTAAAAAAAATTTCTGAAACCACTCCAATTTAATAATATCCTTCCTATAGTAGAGCAACCAGAACTGTACACAGTACTCCAAAGGTGATCTCACCAATGTCATGTACCACCTCAACATGACATTCTAACTCCTATACTCAGTAGTCCAAACAACCCATCTAAAGATCCTCACTAATGTCTTCCTCTTCGGAGGTCTATTTTTGGTTCCTGTATCTCCCCCTCTGCCATCATATCTCCCACTTTGGCCTCTGAGATTGTAGAGGGTTTAGCACACCATTATGATTTGAGACATTTTTGTCTGGGTGTACTACATTGTATTAACTTTTCAATCAAGCGTTGAAGCCTCATTTTCAGGAGGTCAATGGTCTGGTCCACAATGGCCCTGGTTGAATCAGATAATGTTATATCTCTCCTCATTATCAGTCTGAGAATTTCGTAGAGAGATGTAAACAATCAGGTGTATCTATTGCCATCCAGCAATCATGACATTCCTTTACACATTATCAAAGATATTTCTTTATACATTACCTTTACGCAGTTGGCAATTAGTTCGCTGCTAGCTGTATTCAACATGCATCACTAAGATATATTTTCAGTTGCTTTATCTATGCAATAAAATGGTGACCTTTAATTTTATCTCTGGTTCTGATCTCATAAATGTGTTTGCAAACCTTGCTGAGGATCAGCACTACAATAAAAGTGAGCATTTTCACAACCATGTGATCCTGATAGTTGCATTAAAATGACACTTGTACCAAAAGATGTACAAATCACATTAAATAGTCCATATCCTTGTGAATATTATCAAATTGTCCCAAATCCTGATACACCTTGCAATCTCACTATCCCCTAATGCTGCTGACACCTGTGAATAGTCCAGGATATGTTAATCATGATATCTCCCTGGATATCTGGTACAGACCTTTATTATATGGCTGTTGTTATTGAAAATATTTTGGACATTAGGGGAGGACTGGCATTCCTTTCCTTTTGATGAAGACTACTGGCTCACGATAAGGTGCTCTGTTTATTATGCTGAAGTAATTGATTACACTCTGAATCTGTGGAAAACCAGTGATGGCAGTAAAGGCTAAATCCCTACCTGCCTGAATCCTCATGTCAAGAAGCAAAAGATGAATTGTTGAAATCTTGCAAAGGCAGTATTAGCGTTCGCCAGGCGGTGGCCGTAGATCTTATAGCAAAGGTGAAGACAATAAAAATTTACAACATTTTGTTAAAGGCAGAAAAGGCAAAGTTAATTACCTGAACTGGAAGCCAACTTTCAGACTTTGTGTATGCACTTACTTTATGTGGTCAAATATCCAAACATGAAGTATGTCAATTGGACAGAAGTTTATTGGAAAGGGGAGGTAATTCCAGCATGTTGTGCAATTAACAAGATGCAAATATGTGCAAGATGCATGATGGCGAGAAGGTCAGCTTGTCCTCTGAGGACAAATTGCTTGATTGCTGAAGTAAATCTCAAAGGCAAGACTCAATTTTTGGACTCTCAATTAATGAAGTCATCACGGTTGTCATTATTCTATGCCTCCTCAGGGAGGGGAAAATTTGCCATGAATATCTTCTATAGACATGGAAATAGTAAAAGATGGGAAAAGGAAGAGCGGAGCTGAATGTGGACTAAAATGGGGATTTGCACATAGAAACAATAACATCACTGACTCACTAAATGAATACTTTACAGACCCGTTTACTAAGGACAAACATGTTGCCTAAGTCACAGTGAAAGAGAAGGTGGCAGACATCAGACAAGTTAAAAATTGATTACAAAGAAGCATTGGATAAACTGGCAGACCTTACTGTTGATAGTCACAAGGGCCAGAGAGAAGTTTCTAAGGATAACAAAGGAAGTAAGGTTGGAAATTGCAGAGGCTTGGCTGCTAACCTTCCAAATCTCCTTTGTACAGACAGGGACAGAAATCACAGGTCCTGGTGCTGTTCCTGGACAGGCCCCAACCTTTGACCTGAGAACAGTGGGTCTAAGCACAGTCAGCCCTTTAGAGACCTGGACCCCAGTTACTAGGCATTGAAGGCCTTCTGTACAGGATTAGTGCTGGAGAAGTGAAGAATTGCAAATGTTACACCATTATTCTAAATATGGTGTAAGGATAAGACTAACAATTATAGAGCTGTTTGGTTTTATTTTTATGGTGGAGATATTTTTTAGAAAATGTGGGCAATTACCATGGAGATGAACCCATCTAGTGTCTGGTACAAACACCACTGTATCCAATTACCATGGAGATGAACACACTAGTGTCTGGTACAAATCCCACTGTATCCAATTACCATGAAGATGAACCCATCTAGTGGCTGGTACAAACCCCACTGTACCAATTACCATGAAGGTGAACCCATCTAGTGGCTAGTATAACCCCACTGTACCAAATACCATGGAGATGAACCCATCTAGTGGCTGGTACAAACCCCACTGTACCAATTACCATGAAGATTAACCCATCTAGTGGCTGGTACAAACCCCACTGTATCCAATTACCATGAAGATGAACCCATCTAGTGGCTGGTACAAACCCCACTGTATCTAATTACCCTGTAGATGAACCCATCTAGAGGCCGGTATAAACCCCACTGTATCCAATTTTAGAAACCTCTTGGGATTGTCCCAGTCAGACAGTTTGCTGGCTGTCATCGTGGTTGCTAGCTCCTATTGGATTTCTTCGTGTCCCAGCATTGAAAGCTGTTAGTCAGTCAGGAGTTGGCAGTTTTCCAGGCTAGCCAATACCACCTGTTGCAGTAGCCATTTGATGGATCGTTGCTTGAACCTTCAGGCAAAGGTGACTTTGCAGGGGTCAGGGCGGGACCAGGAGTTTGTTAAGTGTAGAGAGGTAGCTTCCTGAAAGCCAATTGGTTTCTGCTACTATATCCCTCCATTGGGTTCAGGATACCAGACGAGGAGGGCTTCTAACCTCCCTCCTCCCAAAGCAGACTATAGAATATTGTGGAAGTTGGCTTTACTGTTTGGGTGCCCACATGGGCCTGGTGACTGTATGAGAGCCTTAAATCACTGATGTAAGTACAACTATCACCAGCATAGTTTTGCTTAGATTCACCTAATAAGTGTTCCATTGGCCAAATTATTTGAACAAACAAAATATTTGAATTCATATTTCAATTCTAATCTTTATAGATTGTGCTCTGACTTCCTAAAGAGGTGAGCTTGCCTAATGCATCCGGGTATTTTTGGGGAAAGCAAGGAAAACTTGCAAACTAAGCAACAGCTTCTTGTAGCAGTTTAAACTGAGTTAAGACTTATGCAGGTTGAACCATACAAATTTCCAACAAAAGAGCAAAATGCCTTTGTGTTTGATTGAATTACAAGTTGGAATTAGAGGACCAACTAAAATTACAAATAAAACAGACTTGATATTCTTCCCAGAACCTTGCATTCAGCATATAAATAAAATGTTGCCATTTATGATTTCCTAGCATTTGTGTTAAGGACCATCATAACTCACTATTACCTGCAGTGCTCATAATATATGGGTCCTTCATCCTTGTTAAAAAATTGCCATAATTCATTGTTCCTGGTGAGATCTGTGGGCCTAAAGCAACAGTGCCTTATGGTGATTTTTCATTTGAAAAAGACACTGCAACGATCATTGAAAAATTAAAGCTTATTTCTGTTATTTGTTTTAAAAAAAAAAGCAAAAATATAATAAATTGAACATCAGGAGGCTGAGCAATGATCTTAAGAGTTTACTTGAAACCAAAACATAAATTATCATCAGACTGAACGTTATCCCCCTCAGTTTGCTGAAGTTGCATTTCAAGCAATGCACCATAGCCATCCATCCTTTTTATAGACAGTTCAGAAAATGTTGCAATTACAGCAGTATCAGCTCTCATAAAACACCATGGCATTTCTTTCCAACCTTCCAGACTAACAATGAGTTCAGAAATTTCAGCAGCCAATGTTTCCTTGCTTTGGATATCAGATCCTGGTAATTGTTGGAATGTGCAGCAAAATTGATCTTCAGCCTTTGGCACCATGTTCACATGATAGTCCTCACACTGCTCGGTACATTGTTTGATCTAGTGGACTCAATCACTATGAAATAGATTTGCTCCCATTAATGTCCTTTTAGTTTGGCACCCACAGATCCTGCTTTGTCTAGTGTGGTATAGGAAAACGATCAGGTAGTCTAATGAGAAGAGGTGCAAATTGTTGTGCAACTTAGTGCATGACAGCCATCAGATACAAGTTACATCAGTAAGATAACCATTGTTAGTTAAAAAGCACACAATACCAGGTTATAGTCCAAAGGGTTTATTTGCAAGTACTAGCTTTTGGAGCACTGCTCCTTCATCAGGTAGCTGTGGAGCAGGATCATAAGACACAAATCACAGTGCCATGCATGCAACTGCTACGATATATTGAACAAACCTAGAATGCTGTCAGGACTTAACAATAATCTAGGTTTGTTCAATATATCGTAGCAGTTGCGTGCATGATACTATGATCTTTTGCTATAGATTCTGTGTCTTATGATCCTGCTCCACAGTTATCTGATGAAGGAGCAGCGCTCCAAAAGCTAGTACTTCCAAGTAAACCCGTTGGATTATAACCTGGTGTTGTGTGATTTTAGTTTTTAACACCTCCATATCATTATTAGTTATAACATTGTTATGAGGAGAACTAGATTGTAGGTCTGTCTCCTTCAAGATTCAGTGCTGTTCTGCCTTTTTCCACCTTAGTCATCATAACATTATCAGATTGGGTAGAGCTTAATGCAGTCTTCAGTGTTAACTCTTTTAGCACCATTAGTTATACAAAAGTAATGATTCTAATGATTTAATCCTCTAGACACATACGTTGTTTCTTTAATTTTCCCATTGGCCTCCCAACCCTTTTGCTTTGCATCATTACTTTTTTGTAATTTAATGTCTCCTGTTGACCACGCTATGACAAGCTTTGCCTTTTGATCTCTCCTCCCTTTTATACTCTCTGCATTTGCTTAAAGCATGTTATATCTATTTTACCATCTGTGAAAGGTCATGAAACTGAATTTAACTCTGTTTTTTCTCTCCAGAAACTGTCGGACCTACTGTATATTTTGAGCATTTTCTGTTCTGTCCATCGCTAACCGGTGGTAACCATGTTTTCAGCTGTCTTAGTTCTGTGCACTGGAATCCAATTGATGGAATTTCTGCCTTTCTACCCTTTCTCCTCTTTAAGATGCTAACTACAATTTACTTCCAAGTTTTTCATCAGCAGTCAACAAGTATCAGATTCATTTCATAATTCCTCCTGTAAATATCTGTGAAACATTTTACCACATTTAATACTTTAGATACATATTTATGACATTTGGTTCTTTGAACCTACTCCACAATTTAACAAGACTGTATTATTTGTTTTGTAGGTACTTTTGCCCATCCTATCACTGCTACACAGTGGTACCAGTGGTTGTAGCTAGTGGGAAGCTCCAGTGTGGGAAACTACAGATGTTTTTGCAGGATGCCCTTGTGCTGTTCTCACCCGAGAAAGTCCATAATTCAGACAGCATCATCTTGGCTTGGCCAGCAGTAGCCTGGGATCACTGACTAACAGTTAAAAATAAGGGTACTGGTGCAGTGGCAATGATGCCATCCATCCCAAAGGTGGACAGCAAAATCATGCTCAAGTTCCATCCTCTCATAGTGTTGCCTCAGTAATCCGAATGATGTGTTCAAAGACAAACTCTGGACTGTTTGACACTTGAAGAGCTGTTTTGCAAACTAAAATCTACAGCTATGTTGCATTATGGTCAGGCTCATGAGCATTCTTCATGAAGTTTTTTTGATTTTATTTGATTTAATTCAATTTATTGTTGTCACGTGTTCTGAGATACAGTGGACAGTGTTGTTTCACTTGCTCTACAGACAGATCATACCATACAAAGTGCATCAGGTAGTAGAACAGAATGCAGAACGTGATGTTACAGCCGCAGAGAAGGTGCAGAGAGAGAGATCAGCATTAACATTTGAGAGGTCAGTTCAAAAATGTGATAACAGTGAGGAAGAAACTGTTTGTGTATCTGTTCATATATGTATTCAGACTTTTATACCTTCTGCCTGAGGAAAAAGGATAGAAGAAAGTATAACCAGGATGGAGGAATTTTTGATTATGTTGGTTGCTTTCCTGAGGCAGCTGGGAGTATAGATAGAGTCAATGGATGCAAGGCTGATTTGCGTGATGGACTGGGCTGAGTTCACGACTCTCTGTATTTTCTTGTGCTCTTGGAAAGAATGCCACTCTGTGATGCATTCAGATAGGATGCTTTCTATGGTGCATCTTTAAAAATTGATGTGGACATGCCAAATTTTCTTCACCTCCTGAAGATGTAGAGGTGTTATTGTGCTTTCTTGATTGTTGCATCAACATGGGTGGACCAGGCCAGATTGTTGGTGGATCACTCCAAGGAAATTGACACTCTCGACCATCTCCACCTCAACACCTTTGATGCAGATGGGGCATGCTCTCCACACCACTTCCTCAAGTCAATGACTAGCTCCTTTGCTTTGCTGACATTGATGGAAAGATTGTTGTCTTTGCACTATGCTACTAAGCACTTAATCTCTTTCCTATACTCTATCACTTCACTGATTAAGATCTGAACTACAATGTGGTGTCATCAATAAACTTATAAACAGAATTGGGGTGGAATTTGGCCACACAGTCTTGAGTGTAGAAGGGGTACAGTAGGAGCTGAGTATGCAGCCTTGTGGGGCACCAGTGTAGAAGATTATCAAGGAGAGCTGTTGTTGCCTATTCATACTCTTTGCAATATATGAGTCCGGAAGTCGAGCATCCTGTTAGAGAGGGAGCAGTAAAGTCGTAGGTCTTGGAGTTTGGAGATGATTTTAATTATGGTGTCGAAGGTAGATCAGGGGTCAATATGTAGGAGCCTGATGTAGTTGGCCACTTCTTTCACACTAGAAAGGATGGGGTCAAGCCCAGCACAAAGTCCTACACCCTTGGTGCTAAACTCCCCAATATTCCTTGCCAGTGACCACACAGGTTTTCTGAAAATACACCAAGCATTTTAAGATGCATATCCATTAGCCCTATACTGCATGCCACTCAATAAAGTCCCCATCTAAATCCTCTTCAGCAAAACTAGCACGGAAGGACAGCAAATCTGTCCTTCTGGCACTTTGGAACCTGCACCAACCTTTACCACTGCCCTGTCTGCATCCCACTCATGCCTAGGATCTCATCAAGTGCCAATCTCATCTCTATGTTGTCCTTTAAAAGGACACACAGTGTCAGCTTCTGAGATAGTGGCTGTGAGTGAGAGTAACAGCATTTCAGAGTCTTTACCATCTACTACCTCTGCATTAGCAGGTTACAGTTATTATGTATCTGAAAAGCAAAATGCATATGGGAAGGGTTGTAGCATGAGAAAGGAGGGAAAAGCAAAAGTACATTCTCAGACCATCAGAAGCAATTATCAGATGGGGGAGGAAATGGGATGTGAAAAAGAGGAGATGTACAAACAAACCATCACTGTCAATGGTCTTGGCCCTCATGCTGACCATATTTTCAGTCATGTCCAGTCCTCCTTATGTCTCCTCCGTGGAGGTAAGCTGTAACCAGTATCATGTTACTGTTAGCAGTTATGCTGTACTTAATCCAACAAGAAGGTAGGAAATGTGTCAGTACTTAATCCAACAAGAAGGTAGGAAATGTGTCAGTGTTTGTGTGATGTGGTCTTCATGGTTGTGTTGGTGGCACAGTCTCCAAGCTGTGAAATGCAGGTGTAAGGCTTTCAGGAGTGCTTAGTGTCTGAGGGTGAGGTGAAGATGGAAATGCTAAGTATGAGTCATGATTAATAAAAGATTGTTTGGAAGTGAATGATGGGGGATATGCAATGTGCAGCATTGAGAACACTGCTGTAGTTCACAGAACATGGCTTTTGAACCTTCCACCCCGAAGAACAGTTCATCCACTTTACCAACACCTTCCACCCCGACGACTGTATCGGCGCTGCCTCATGCTCCCATGAGGAGGTTGAACAGTTCATCCACTTTACCAACACCTTCCACCCCGATCTCAAATTCACCTGGACTGTCTCAGACTCCTCCCTCCCCTTCCTAGACCTTTCCATTTCTATCTCGGGCGACCAAATCAACATGGACATTTACTATAAAACGACCGACTCCCACAGCTACCTAGACTACACCTCCTCCCAACCTGCCCCCTGTAAAAGCGCCATCCCATATTCCCAATTCCTTCATTTCCGCCGCATCTGCTCCCAGGAGGACCAGTTCCAAAACCGTACAACCCAGATGGCCTCCTTCTTCAAAGACCGCAATCCCCCCAGACGTGATCGACGATGCCCTCCACCGCATCTCCTCCACTTCCCACTCCTCCGCCCTTGAGCCCCGCCCCTCCAACCACCAC